>NC_057799.1:228014158-228178969 GCF_018294505.1 Triticum aestivum
GTGGCTGGAGGCTTCGTCCGGCGGGGTACGGACGTGTCCGGCGGCGCATGAGGGCGAGGTTAGGGTTTGGACTGCAAATGTAAATCGGGAGAGGTGCAAATATATAGGTGGAGGGAGCTAGGAGAATCCAAATGAGGTGCGGTTTTCGCCCACACGATCGTGATCGAACGACCTACAGCATGGAAGAGTGTTTGGTGGGTTTTGGGCTGTTTAGAGAGGGGTTTTTTTGCAACACACAAATGGACTATGCGGATGCCCGGTTAACCGTTGGAGTACCAAACGACCTCCAAATGGAACGAAACTTGACCGGTGGTCTCCCGGTAGTATACCAAGGCCACTTGACAAGCCTCGGTCCATTTCGAGAAAGTTTGACACCCGCTCACGAAATAAAACAAGAGGGGTGCGCCGGAGGAGATGGGAGCACCGGATTGCAAAACGGACAACGGGGAAAATGCTCGGATGCATGAGACGAACACGTATGCAAATGCAATGCACATGATGACATGATATGATGTGCATGACATGAACAAAATGCAAAACGAAAGACAAAACCCGACCACGAAGGGAATATCAGAACACATAGCCGAAAATGGCAAGAGTCAGAGTTACAAATATGGCAAGTTACAAAACCCTTGAACTTCATGCATATAATAACTCACGAACCGTGCATCATATTAAAATGTTTTATATATGTAAATTCTTAGATTGTCATCTAGTTTCATAATATGCCACTTTCATCCATGTTTAAAATGTTTAAATTGCTGTTTGATTAAATTTGCTCAAATGCCATGTTAAAATGATTTAATTCATAACTAAATAACCGTAGCTCCAAATTTAATAAACTTTATATGTAAATGGGGTAGAAAAATGCATAGATTAACTTGCTGCACTTTATTTTGCTGTTTAACAACATTAAAATTTGCGTTTATAGCAGAAGAGTAGCGAATCTAAAATATGCACATGGGGATTTTCCGGAATTGTTGTTTGTTGTTCCGGCCTCATTTAAATTGCATAGATAGTTAGTTTACTTATGCTTCACCTCTTGGCATGTTAATCAACATTTAATATTGTTGGGTACATAACCGAGAGAACTAAACAATTGATGTGGTGTCTCGTCAATATGCAACTCGTTGCATATTGAGCTCCACTTAATTTGTAGTGTTGTTTGTTGCACTTTGCCATGCCATGCCTCAATAAACCGGACATGCATCATACTTGTTTGTGCATCATGCCATGTGTATGTGGTGGTTGTTTACTATGTTGTTTGTTTCTTTCCGGGTTGCTTCTCTCGCTAGCTTCGGTTTCGTTCCGGAGTTGTGAGGTTTCGTTCGACTACACCCGGTTGTCTTCTTCATGGACTCGTTCTTCTTCCTTGCGGGATCTCAGGCAAGATGACCATACCCTCGAAATCACTTCTATCTTTGCTTGCTAGTTGTTTCGCTCTATTGCTATGTCGCGCTACCTACCACTTGCTTATCAAGCCTCCCAAATTGCCATGAACCTCTAACCTTTGTCACCCTTCCTAGCAAACCGTTGTTTGGCTATGTTACCGCTTTTGCTCAGCCCGTCTTATAGCGTTGCTAGGTGCAGGTGAAGATGAAGATTGCTCCATGTTGGATTATGTTTATGTTGGGATATCACAATACCTCTAATTTATTTAATGCATACATATACTTGGTAAAGGGTGGAAGGCTCGGCCTTATGCCTGGTGCTTTGTTCCACTCTTTCCTCCCTAGTTTCCGTCATACCGGTGTTATGTTCCTTGATTTTGCGTTCCTTACGCGGTTGGGTGATTTATGGGACCCCCTTGACAGTTCGCTTTGAATAAAACTCCTCCAGCAAGGCCCAACCTTGGTTTTACCATTTGCCTACCTAAGCCTTTTTCCCTTGGATTCTGCAGAGTCAAGGGTCATCTTTAGTTGTCGGGACCCCGATTCTAAGTCACACAGATCTAGCATGTAACACCTCATATCACTTTGCGGCCTCACGCACGGTATTCCCACGGGTGTCGCCTTACCATGGCCCGGGACCGTTTGCGCCTTTTGGCTCACGTATATGATAGTGTCGCTAGCATCCATATGACAAAGAACCCGGGCCGACATGACTAGTCGTGAACCCAAAGTGGCAAACTTACGGGGACAGGCATACATGAAACAACATCGAGCATGTCGGGCAGCAGCATGTGAATCCGGGCTGTAGCAACTGGGCTAACAGGACTCCGGGAACCCGGGCTGTAGCAGGCTAGGCAGGACTCCGGATGTCACCGCGTGACATTTCCCCGAAGGAACAGACACAGGGACGAAGTGACTCACATGCCGGCCAGTCTAAGTGTTCCGGAGCAGGAGTGCTGGGCTAGCAGGACTCTGGTAAACCGGGCTGTAGCGGACTACCATGGCTCGGTGGAAGCACTAGACTACATTTCCCCATAAGAGAGGCTACCAAGGATAGACAACTAGGTTGTCGGATCCCACACATAGCAATACACGTTACACGTACGCATAACATGCAAGTATGTGTTGTACAACATGGCATCACAACATAATGCAAACTCATATAGATAAAAGGCCCAGAAGAGCCACATAGCATTAAGTACAAACAGGGGTCTCATGACCCATCATTCAGAGCATACAAGCAACGGAAGCATTACATGTCTGGGTACAGACAACTACAAAAGAAAAAGGCTGAGAAGCCTGACTATCTACAAGACCCTCCCAAGGGTGCAAGATCGTAGCTGAGGTACAAGCTACCCGTCGAAGTCCATGCGGAGCTACTAATAAGACCGAAGTCTCCGCTGCAAAAACATAAATAAAGCAATATGAGTACAAAGGTACTCAACAAGACTTACATCAGATCCTATCATACATGCATTTGTATCAAGAAGGTAGTGTGGGGTTTAGTTGCAGCAAGCCAGCTTTGACTCAGTGGCTATCCTGTTCTACGACTACGAGAAACTTCTTTGAGGTAAGAAGGCGCACACGAGTCCACTAATCACCACCTCAATACACCACTACGGATTCATTCCCGTCACACTACGAGAAGCCATCCATAGCACTCACACTTATCTTTATCATTTTAGAGTATCCACTTCAAGTTGTCTATGTACCACGTAAGCATCCAAGAAGTCCATAACCGAGGACACGGCTATTCGAATAGATCATGATAACCCTGCAGGGGTGTACTGCCTCACACACGCTCTCGCCACTTACCGCCATGTACACGTCATGTACCTCGGCAACCTTCAAGCGGAAGCCTGGCGAGGGTGTCGGCCACGACCTGACTAACCACACAAGACTCTAGTCCAGGTTTATCGCCTATTCGAGTTCCATCCGCAAGGAGATCCGGCCGGGGTGTCACTCACGGCCCCAAACGATGTGTACAGGGTTCCCGAGCCCACCATCCGGGTGCCACTCGGTACACTGGGCCACGTGTTCCTAGTCTTCCCCAAGCCCACCCTGCCGGGTGCCACTCGGTAGAAAAATATCACTACCTACAAACACCAGAAACTAGTTGCAATTCCTGGACAGAGATCAAGTTGGTTAATAATTCGAGAGGGCCACTTAAGCATTCCAATGTGTGGTAGTAGCTAGTCATTGGACAACATACACAGAACCCAGTGCTTAAGGACGGTTCCAGTGAGACAACCCACCATGTACTCCTACATGGCCTCTCACCGCAACCTTTACCAAATCGTGTTCACACGCTTAACTCTCGGCACCAGAACATATCGTAACACTCCAATTCATTCCCAATGAACCAGACCTGCCACAACTCTAAGCAATAGCAGGCAAGGCATGGTAGGAACACAACATGGCTCAATCAACTCCTACACATGCTAGTGGGTTTCAACTATTTACTGTGGCAATGACAGGTCATGCAGAGGAATGGGTTCAACTGCCGGAGCATAAAGTAACAGTTGAATCATTGTTGTCCTAATGCAGTAAAAGAGAGCAGGAGCGAGAGAGTAGGATTGTATCGGAATGAACAAGGGGGTTTGCTTGCCTGGTAGATCAACAGGGTGGCACTGCTCCTCAGACAGGTACTCTGGAACACTCTCCGGAGCAGGACCTATCGAGAAGGAACGGTGTCGACAATTAAAACACAATCATATGCAACAATATGATGCATGAATATGGCATGAATATGTGATGTATTTTGAGCCAATGCATTTAGCATTCAACTTGGAAGAGATCCATTTGAACCAAAGGTTCAAATGCAACTCTAATTTAAGTCCTTATATATGCCATTTATATGTTTTCACTTATACAGTAGGTATAAGTTGGTTTGTCATGCATGAAACTAGTACAGATGGATAGATTGCATTTTTCTGATAATTTTTCATATATAAATTATTTAAATCTGAGCTACGGTTGAATTTCTATGAATTTTAGAAGTTTTGAACATTTTCTGGAATTTCCTGATTTAATTTAAATCCAGAAAAAGGGTTTATTGCGTCAGCACTGCGTCATCATGACGTCAGCGGGTTAGCGGCGCTGACCAAGTCAAACCTGACGTGTGGGGTCCACACGTCAGTGACTCAATGTTAACCCGAGGGGTTTTCTAGTTAATCTAAATTATCTAGCGGTGCTGGGGCCCATTGTCAGTGTCAGTGGGGTAGATTAGAGGGTGATTAGCCTTAAGCTAATCACCTGACAAGTCGGGCCCACATGGCAGGCCGGAGAGGTCGTCGCCGGCGACCTCTGGACGCGGCGGCGTCCGCGATATAGGCCACGGGGGCGGCAGCTGAGGGCACCGGGGCGTAGCCCGGGCTCGTCCGCATCCAGGGGAGGCGACGGAAGGACGCGGGGATGCCGGAGCTCGCTTGAATCAAGCTCGGGGCGGCGGCCAGAGCATGGGTTCGATCAGGATGCGGCTACGAGGCACGGCAGGGGCTGCGGAGGTTCACTACGGCTTCCTTGCGTCACCAGGAGCACGGTGATGCGCTCGGGAGCGGCTAGTTTGGCTTCTGGTCATGGTGGCACCATGGACGGCGGCGAGGCGCTACGGCCGCAGCAAGGAGCGGTGCTGGAGCACGCAAAAGCAAGGGGGAGAAGAGGGGTTCGAGTCAGTGGCTCACGGTGAGGCCGGCGAGCAGATCAGCAGCTCGGGGGAGGCCCTACAGGCGACGAGCGGCCGGTGGAGATCCGCGGCGGCCGGAGACGAAGATGGCGATGGCGACGGCTCCACGGGGCGCTCCGACTTGCGTGGCTCGGCGGAGAGATTCAGAGCGAGGAGGCGGAGCTCCTGGGCGTGCCGGAGAGGCGAGGGGGTGGTAGTGGCTACGGCAACGGTGGCCGGTGGCGACGGCAGCGCTCGGCTGTGAGAGAGAGAGCGAGGGGGAAGAGAGAATGGGCACGAGAGAGAGCGAGAGAGGTGCGGGGTGGCGCGTGGCGTCGTTCGGGCGATCCAGGCGACGAGGGGAGAAGTAGGAGGTGGCGTGCATGCGCGCGGGCGGCGAGCGCGTGCCCCTGTCCTCCTGGCGCGAGGAAGGGGACGACTGGGCACGGCTAGCTGGCTAGGCCGGCCTGCTGGGCCGCTGGGCCAGGCCAGGTAAGTTCCTTTTTATTTTTAGATTGTATCTTTTTTCTAATTTTTTGACATTTGTTTGATTTAGTAAAAATACTAAACCATTTTATTTACTTCTGTCAATTTTTGTAGGAACTAGTTGGATTGCTCCAAAACTCCTCACCAAATTACAGAATTTTTGGACATATATTAAATATATAACATATATATATCCAATGCAAATAATTACTGCATTAATTCCAAATGGCCAAATAAATATTTATGAGCTCCTAAAAATATTGGTTTGATTTTTATCTCTGTCCAATATTTTCAGAGAGCAACATGAACATTTTCTTGGACCCTTTTGGAGCAATTTTTATCTGGGTCATTTCCAGAAATGATTCTGAGGGTTTCACAAATCCCCATTTCAAATTTAAATGAAATTTAAACATGATGCACACATGACTAGCTAGTCTAGGTCATACCAGAACTAGGGATGTGACAACTCGCCCCCACTTGAAAGAATCTCGTCCCGAGATTCAGGGGTCGATGGAAAGAAGGTGGGGTACTCCAGTCGAAGACGATCTTCTCGCTCCCAAGTAGCTTCTCTCTCGGAATGATGAGACCACTGAACCTTGAGAAACTTGATGTTCTGACGTCGGGTGACACGCTCTGCTTGATCAAGAATGCGAATAGGGTACTCTCGATATGTGAGGTTATCTTGGAGATCAAGCGTTTCGTGGTCCACTCCGCGGATGGGATCCGAGAAGCAACGCCTGAGTTGAGAGACGTGGAAGACATCATGGACTCGAGAAAGATGTGGGGGTAGTTCCAACTGGTAGGCAACCTCTCCTCGTTTAGCGAGAATGAGGAAAGGACCAATGTAACGAGGAGCCAACTTGCCCTTGATACCGAATCGATGGGTACCCTTTAGAGGAGTAACCCGAAGGTAAGCCTTGTCGCCAACTTCATAAGCCACTTCCTTATGACGACGGTCATACTGGCTCTTTTGACGAGACTGGGCTGTTTTCAAATTCTCACGAATGATGCGAACTTGCTCTTCTGCTTCCTGGATCATGTCCGGTCCAAAGAATTGTCTTTCACCGGTTTCTGACCAGTTCAAAGGTGTTCGACATCTTCGTCCATACAGAATCTCGAAAGGAGCTTTCTTAAGACTGGATTGATAGCTATTGTTATAAGCAAACTCGGCGAAAGGTAGGCATTTCTCCCAATCCATACCGAATGAGATAACGCAAGCTCTAAGCATGTCTTCGAGAATTTGGTTGACCCTTTCCACCTGACCACTTGATTGAGGGTGGAAAGCGGTACTGAAGGAAAGATGGGTGCCCATGGCAGTTTGGAAACTCTCCCAGAAATGAGAAGTGAAGAGACTACCACGGTCTGAATTGATCTCTAGTGGAACACCATGAAGTGACACTATTCGAGAAATATATAAGTCAGCGAGCTGACTAGCAGTGATACTCTCTCGAACAGGTAGGAAGTGAGCCACTTTGGAAAGACGATCAATGACTACGAAGATAGCGTTATTCCCTTTCTTGGTCCTGGGAAAGCCGGTGATGAAGTCCATACCAACTTTATCCCATTTCCACTCAGGAATGGCTAAAGGTTGAAGGGTGCCAGCAGGCCTTTGATGTTCTGCCTTAACGCGACGACAAACGTCACAGTTAGCAATGAACTGAGCGATTTCTCTCTTCATCCTAGTCCACCAGAACCTCTGGCGTAGGTCCTGATACATCTTAGTACTACCGGGATGAATCGTGAGAGGGGATTCATGTGCCTCCTTAAGGATCAATTGTCGCAGATGTTGATTCTTGGGAACCACCAAGCGATTCTCAAAGAAAACAGCACCTCGATCATCCATAGAGAAACATCCACCAACTCCCTTCTTAATGTTTCTCTTGATGCGGGTAACACCCCTATCAAACTTCTGGTCAGAAATGATCTGATCCTCAAGGGTAGGTTTCGCCACCAAGGTAGAAAGGAATCCTTGAGGAGCAATGTGAAGGTTAAGCTTACAGAATTCCTCATGGAGAAGTGGTTGGCCCTGCTGCAACATAAGATTGTTGCAATAGGACTTACGACTTAGCGCATCAGCCATGACATTGCCCTTGCCTGGGGTGTAGGTAATCCCTAAGTCGTAATCTGAGATCAACTCCAACCAACGTCTTTGCCTAAGGTTCAAATCTGGTTGGGTGAAGATATACTTGAGACTCTGGTGATCGGTGTAAATCTCGCAACGTTTACCGAGAAGGTAATGTCGCCATGTCTTAAGTGCATAGACTACGGCTGCAAGCTCTAGATCATGTGTAGGATAATTCTCCTCATGTGGATGCAACTGTCGAGATGCATAGGCAATCACATGACGATCCTGCATAAGAATGCAGCCTAGTCCCTGTCGTGAGGCGTCGCAGTAGATAACAAAGTCTTTAGTGAAATCCGGTGGCACAAGTATGGGGGCAGAAGTCAGGCGTCTTTTCAGTTCCTGAAAACTGTATTCACACTGTGGGGACCACTCAAACTTTTTATCCTTCTTGAGAAGTTCCGTGAGGGGTTTGGCTACTTTGGAGAAGTTTTCAACGAAGCGGCGACAATAACTGGCTAGACCAAGGAAACTCCTAACTTGTTTAACTGTTTCAGGTGGAGTCCAATCAAGAACGGCCTGAACTCTCTCAGGATTGACAGCAATGCCCTTACCAGAGATCACGTGGCCTAGGTAGGTCACTTCTGGCAACCAAAATTCGCACTTGGAGAACTTGGCATAAAGGCGGTGCTCTCTGAGTTTTTCTAACACAAGTCTAAGATGTTCGGCATGCTCTTCCTCGTTCTTTGAGTAAATAAGGATATCATCGAGGTAAACCACGACGAACTTATCTAAGTACTCCATGAAGATCGAGTTCATCAAGCGGGAGAATGTGGCTGGAGCATTGGTTAGACCGAAAGACATGACGGTGTACTCGTACTGGCCATAACGAGTGACAAAAACCGTCTTAGGAATGTCCCCGTTTCTAATCTTGATTTGGTGGTAGCCTAACCTCAAATCCATCTTGGAAAAGACTGAGGATCCAGCGAGCTGATCATACAGGTCGTTGATCCTGGGGAGCGAATACTTGTTCTTTATCGTGACCAAATTAACGGGACGATAATCTACAACCATCCGGTCCGTACCATCCTTCTTCTTGACGAAGAGGACGGGGCAAGCCCAGGGAGAAGAACTAGGACGGATGAAACCCTTTTGCAAGGACTCATCAAGTTGTTTCTTAAGCTCAGCTAGTTCTAAAGGTGCCATCTTGTAAGGTCTCCTAGAGATTGGGGCGGTTCCTGGGATAAGATCTATGACAAACTCTACATCTCTGTCAGGTGGAATACCTGGCAGTTCCTCTGGAAAGACATCCGGAAAGTCACGGACTACCGGGATATCTTCAAGGTCTGGAAGAGGACTGGCATTAAGAGAATAGAGTTGACGCTTTGCAACTCTGGTGGAGACAGTGACTAACTTGCCAGATGGGTGTGTGAGTTGAACAGACCTGGTGTAACAATCAATCTTGGCATGATGAGCTGTCATCCAGTCCATACCCAAGATGATGTTAATATCTGTAGACTTGAGGGCTATAAGTGAGGCAAGGAATACAAGTCTGTCAACAAGGATTTCATTACCATGGCTTATTCTGGTAGTTTGCCATCTAGACCCTGGAGTTTGGACTTCAAGTGGAGTTGGCATATCACAAAATGACATGTCGTGCAAACGAGCATAGCCTTCAGAGATGAAGGAGTGAGATGCTCCAGTATCGAATAGAACCGAAGCTGGATGGCAATTGACAAGGAGTGTACCAAGAACGACATCCGGATCATCATGAGCGTCTTTAGCTGAGGCGTGATGCACACGTCCACGCTCAGTGGGAGCTGACTTGACACTGATCATCTTGCGTGATGGCTTACCACTGCCAACAGACTTCTCAGGCAGGGGTGGGGCATAGTTGGTTTGAGAGCAGTCACGTGCATAGTGTCCTGGCTTCCCGCATGTGAAGCAAGTCCCTGAAGTTGGATGTGGACCCGCATTGACAAGCGGTCTACCAATAGGCCTGGGTGGAGCATACTGCTGAACTGGGTGAGGCGCCACATAAGATGGCCTCGGTGCATATCCAGGTGGAAGAGCGGAGTTCGGAACCCAAATCCGGCGCTTATGAGAACTAGAACCAGAGGAAGAAACCAAATCACGGGTGTGCTTACGAGACTCCTCGTAGGTGAGCTGAGCTGTCTCCGCATTAATGGCCTTGTTCACAAGAGCCTGGAATGTATTGCAATGGTGCAAGTGGAGATCACGACGCAACTTGGGGTTGAGACCCTTCCGGAACCTAGCCTGCTTCTTAGCGTCCGTGGACACTTCTTCTGTAGCATAGCGGGCGAGGTTCTCAAACTCTCTACTGTAAGCATCAACAGCCATCTTACCCTGGGTGAAACTACAGAACTCTTCTCTCTTGCGGTCAATGAGAGCCTGAGGAATGTGATGCTCGCGAAAAGCCTCAGTGAAATCTCTCCAGGTCGGTATCTGGCCAGCTGGAAGCATAGCCTCATAGTTCTGCCACCAAAGACTAGCAGGACCTTCCAGGTGATATGCAGCATAAGTGACCTTGTCACCTTCAGCTACGTTCGCAGAACGCAGCTTGTGTGTGATACTACGGAGCCAGTCATCTGCATCGAGTGGCTCAATGGAATGATGGAAGGTAGGTGGTTTCAGACCAATGAAATCATAGATGGTCGCTGACTCTTTGCACTGGGGTGCGGTGTTCTCCTCGATACGTGCTAACAAGCGGTTAGACTCATGCTTGTTCCTCTCCATCTCTAACATAAACTCTGCCAACGAAGGCTGGTCGGGAGGATCCTCCTCATCCCTACCACCTCCGTGGTTCAGGCAACGAGCAACAGAACTTCGGTTAACAGACGACATCCTGAGAAGCGGAACCAAGGACGAGGTCAACAACAACTATAGGATGCAACATGTAGCATAAGAAAATTTAGTATCTCTCAAGCTCCTAGGATAATTCCGGCGGCATAACGGCAGTAAAATGCTCAAAATGAGACATTCTACAAAGGACGGGGTAGCACCATACTCAACATCATCACTCAAGGTTCTGAGATATTACTAAGCAGGCTACACCGGAGGTACACAAACTGGGGTATGACTCTGATCAACCAATCCTAAGAGACTACGGAGTAGTAACACGTGATCCTGATAGACAGAAGAGAAAGCCTAGTTCCTTAACCCCGTAGGAAAGATAGGATGACTCAGATCAGAAGGGCATGAGGTAAAAGAAGTAAAATAGCCCTACGTTCCCTTCCACAATCAATTCCCTTACATAACTAAAGAATTTCTAGACTCAACTTCGACCAGGTTGGCTTGGAAATCCTACAGGCAGTCAGGCTCTGATACCAAAGCTGTCGGGACCCCGATTCTAAGTCACACCGATCTAGCATGTAACACCTCATATCACTTTGCAGCCTCACGCACGGTATTCCCACGGGTGTCGCCTTACCATGGCCCGGGACCGTTTGCGCCTTTTGGCTCACGTATATGATAGTGTCGCTAGCATCCATATGACAAAGAACCCGGGCCGACATGACTAGTCGTGAACCCAAAGTGGCACTAACTTACGGGGACAGGCATACATGAAACAACATCGAGCATGTCGGTCAGCAGCGTGTGAATCCGGGCTGTAGCACTGGGCTAACAGGACTCCGGGAACCCGGGCTGTAGCAGGCTAGGCAGGACTCCGGATGTCACCGCGTGACATTTCCCCGAAGGGACAGACACAGGAACGAAGTGAATCACATGCCGGCCAGTCTAAGTGTTCCGGAGCAGTAGTGCTGGGCTAGCAGGACTCCGGTAAACCGGGCTGTAGCGGACTACCATGGCTCGGTGGAAGCACTAGACTACATTTCCCCATAAGAGAGGCTACCAAGGATAGACAACTAGGTTGTCGGATCCCACACATAGCAATACACGTTACACGTACGCATAACATGCAAGTATGTGATGTACAACATGGCATCACAACATAACGCAAACTCATATAGATGAAAGGCCCAGAAGAGCCACATAGCATTAAGTACAAACAGGGGTCACATGACCCATCATTCAGAGCATACAAGCAACGGAAGCATTACATGTCTGAGTACAGACAACTACAAAAGAAAAGGCTGAGAAGCCTGACTATCTACAAGCCCCTCCCAAGGGTACAAGATCGTAGCTGAGGTACAAGCTACTCGTCGAAGTCCAAGCGGAACTACTAATAAGACTGAAGTCTCCGCTGCAAAAACATAAATAAAGCAACATGAGTACAAAGGTACTCAGCAAGACTTACATCAGATCCTATCATACATGCATTTGTATCAAGAAGGTAGTGTGGGGTTTAGTTGCAGCAAGCCAGCTTTGACTCAGTGGCTATCCTGTTCTACGACTACGAGAAACTTCTTTGAGGTAAGAAGGCGCACACGAGTCCACTAATCACCACCTCAATACACCACTATGGATTCATTCCCGTCTCACTACGAGAAGCCATCCATAGCACTCACACTTATCTTGAGCATTTTAGAGTATCCACTTCAAGTTGTCTATGTACCACGTAAGCATCCAAGAAGTCCATAACCGAGGACACGGCTATTCGAATAGATCATGATAACCCTGCAGGGGTGTACTGCCTCACACACGCTCTCGCCACTTACCGCCATGTACACGTCATGTACCTCGGCAACCTTCAAGCGGAAGCCTGGCGAGGGTGTCGGCCACGACCTGACTAACCACACAAGACTCTAGTCCAGGTTTATCGCCTATTCGGGTTCCATCCGCAAGGAGATCCGGCCGGGGTGTCGCTCACGGCCCCAAACGATGTGTGCAGGGTTCCCGAGCCCACCATCCGGGTGCCACTCGGTACACCGGGCCACGTGTGCCTAGTCTGTCCCAAGCCCACCCTGCCGGGTGCCACTCGGTAGAAAAATAGCACTACCTACAAACACCAGAAACTAGTTGCAACTCCTGGACAGAGATCAAGTTGGTTAATAAGTCGAGAGGGGCACTTAAGCATTCCAATGTGTGGTAGTAGCTAGTCATTGGACAACATACACAGAACTCAGTGCTTAAGGACGGTTCCAGTGAGACAACCCACCATGTACTCCTACATGGCCTCTCACCGCTACCTTTACCAAATCGTGTTCACACGCTTAACTCTCAGCACCAGAACATATCGTAACACTCCAATTCATTCCCAATGAATCAGACCTGACACAACTCTAAGCAATAGCAGGCAAGGCATGGTAGGAACACAACATGGCTCAATCAACTCCTACACATGCTAGTGGGTTTCAACTATTTACTGTGGCAATGACAGGTCATGCAGAGGAATGGGTTCAACTACCGCAGCATAAAGTAGCAGTTGAATCGTTGTTGTCCTAATGCAGTAAAAGAGAGCAGGAGCGAGAGAGTAGGATTGTATCGGAATGAACAAGGGGGTTTGCTTGCCTGGTAGATCAACAGGGTGGCACTGCTCCTCAGACAGGTACTCTGGAACACTCTCCGGAGCAGGACCTATCGAGAAGGAACGGTGTCGACAATCAAAACACAATCATATGCAACAATATGATGCATGAATATGGCATGAATATGTGATGTATTTTGAGCCAATGCATTTAGCATTCAACTTGGAAGAGATCCATTTGAACCAAAGGTTCAAATGCAACTCTAATTTAAGTCCTTATATATGCCATTTATATGTTTTCACTTATACAGTAGGTATAAGTTGGTTTGTCATGCATGAAACTAGTACAGATGGATAGATTGCATTTTTCTGATAATTTTTCATATATAAATTATTTAAATCTGAGCTACGGTTGAATTTCTATGAATTTTAGAAGTTTTGAACATTTTCTGGAATTTCCTGATTTAATTTAAATCCAGAAAAAGGGTTTATTGCGTCAGCACTGCGTCATCATGACGTCAGCGGGTTAGCGGCGCTGACCAAGTCAAACCTGACGTGTGGGGTCCACACGTCAGTGACTCAGTGTTAACCGGAGGGGTTTTCTAGTTAATCTAAATTATTTAGCGGTGCTGGGGCCCATTGTCAGTGTCAGTGGGGGTAGATTAGAGGGTGATTAGCCTTAAGCTAATCACCTGACAAGTCGGGCCCACATGGCAGGCCGGAGAGGTCGTCGCCGGCGACCTCTGGACGCGGCGGCGTCCGCGATATAGGCCACGGGGGCGGCAGCTGAGGGCACCGGGGCATAGCCTGGGCTCGTCTGCATCCAGGGGAGGTGACAGAAGGACGCGGGGATGCCAGAGCTCGCCGGAATCAAGCTCGGGGCGGCGACCAGAGCATGGGTTCGAGCGGGATGCGGCTACGAGGCACGACAGGGGCTGCGGAGGTTCACTACGGCTTCCTGGCGTCACCAGGAGCATGGTGACATGCTCGGGAGCGGCTAGTTTGGCCTCTGGTCACGGTGGCACCGTGAGCGGCAGCGAGGCGCTGCCGCTGCAGCAAGGAGCGGTGCTGGAGCACGCAAAAGCAAGGGGGAGAAGAGGGGTTCGAGTCAGTGGCTCACGGTGAGGCTGGCGAGCAGATCAACAGCTCGGGGGAGGCCCTGCAGGCGACGAGCGGCCGGTGGAGATCCACGGCGGCCGGAGACGAAGATGGCGATGGAGACGGCTCCACGGGGCGCTCCGGCTTGCGTGGCTCGGCGGAGAGATTCAGAGCGAGGAGGCGGAGCTCCTGGGCGTGCCGGAGAGGCAAGGGGGTGGCCGTGGCTACGGCAACGGTGGCCGGTGGCGACGACAGCGCTCGGCCGTGAGAGAGAGAGCGAGGGGGAAGAGAGAATGGGCACAGGAGAGAGCGAGAGAGGTGCGGGGCGGCGCGTGGCGTCGTTCGGGCGATCCAGGTGACGGGGGGAGAAGCAGGAGGTGGCGCGGATGCGCGCGGGCGGCGAGCGCGTGCCCCTGTCTTCCTGGCGCGAGGAATGGGACGACTGGCACGGCCAGCTGGCTGGGCCGGCCTGCTGGGCCGCTGGGCCAGGCCAGGTAAGTTCCTTTTTATTTTTAGTTTGTTTCTATTTTCTAATTTTCTGACATTTGTTTGATTTAGTAAAAATACAAAACCATTTTATTTACTTCTATCAATTTTTGTAGGAACTAGTTGGATTGCTCCAAAACTCCTCACCAATTAACAGAATTTCTGGACATATATTATATATATAGAAAATACATATCCAAAGCAAATAATTATGCATTAATTACAAATGGCCAAAATAAATACTTATGAGCTCCTGAAAATATTGGTTTGATTTTTATCTCTGTCCAATATTTTCAGAGAGTAACATGAACATTTTCTTGGACCCTTTTGGAGCAATTTTTATCTGGGTCATTTCCAGAAATGATTATGAGGGTTTCACAGATCCCCACTTCGAATTTAAATGGAATTTAGACATGATGCACACATGACTAGCTAGTCTAGGTCATACCAGAACTAGGGATGTGACATTATTTAGACCCCCGGACCAGTGCTCCTTCGAGTGCTGGCCCAAACCGAGCGATGTCCGGTGCCCCCTGGGCAACCAGGGTCTATGCCAACCCGACGTCTGGCTCATCCGGTGTGCCCTGAGAACGAGATATGTGCAGCTCCTATCAGGATTTGTCGGCACATCGGGCGGCTTTGCTGGTTTTGTTTTACCATCGTCGAAATGTCTTGTAATCGGTATTCCGAGACTGATCGGGTCTTCCTGGGAGAAGGAATATCGTGCATTGACCGTGAGAGCTTATAATGGGCTAAGTTGGGACACCCCTGCAGGGTATTATCTTTCGAAAGCCGTCCCGCGGTTATGAGGCAGATGGGAATTTGTTAATATCCGGTTGTAGAGAACTTGACACTTGACTTAATTAAAATGCATCAACCGCGTGTATACCCATGATGGTCTCTTTTCGGCAGAGTCCGGGAAGTGAACACGGCTTTTGGGTTATGTTTGACGTAAGTAGGAGTTCAGGATCACTTCTTGATCATTACTAGTTGACGACCGTTCCGTTGCTTCTCTTCTCGCTCTCATTTGCGTATGTTAGCCACCATATATGCTTAGTGCTTGCTGCAGCTCCACCTCATTGCCCCATCCTTCCCTTTTAGCTTAAATAGTCTTGATCTCGCGGGTGTGAGATTGCTGAGTCCTCGTGACTCACAGATACTTCCAAACAGTTGCAGCTGCCGATGATACCAGTGCAGATGACGCAACCGAGCTCAAGTGGGAGTTCGACGAGGACCTTGGTCATTACTATGTTTCTTTTCATGTTGATCTGTAGTGGTGCCCAGTTGGGATGATCAGGGATCTAGCATTTGGGGTTGTCTTCTTTTCTTTTGGTTCCGTAGTCGGACCTATGTGTGTACTCTGATTGATGTATGATTTATTTATGTATTGTGTGAAGTGGCGATTGTAATCCAACTCTTTATCCCATTCTTGTTCATTACATGGGATTGTGTGAAGATGACCCTTCTTGCGACAAGACCACAATGTGGTTATGCCTCTAAGTCGTGCCTCGACACGTGGGAGATATAGCTGCATCGTGGGTGTTACACTGACAGCTTCGGGACCTGAGGTGCAGGCGTTCGGGCTCCGGCGGCGCCAGGCGGTGCGAAGGCAGAACCAGAGCCAGCCCCAGGAGGCGTCACGACAGAGGCGGCTACAAGAACCACCAGCGACGACCTACCCATCGTCGGGATGAGGGGCTGCCCCTTCTCCCTTTGGCGGGCGTCAACCTCGGCATCGTCAGGAAGGGCGCGGAGGATCTCGGCCTTGCTCAGAGGGGAAGTCTCCCGCACCTCTTCCAGAGTCTTCTCCAAGTCCACCTCCTCTTCCCCTTCCCCGCGGGACTCGTCAGAAGACACCTCCACCGGTTTCGGTGCTGCAGGGGCTCCCGGAAGCACCGGCGGCACCAGCCCACGCGCGTCAATGGTCGGCCTGGAGGCGACGAATTCCTCCCGGTCCCTGCGTTGGAACAAAGGAACGAAGCGTTAGGCGGGTATTCCTGGTTGTCCCCAACTATGAGGCGCAGAACAACATCCAATTCGTCGCCAGGAAGGGCTCCAAGCCTCAGACGGGTCTTGCTCCCCTCCTCTTCAAGCTCCCGCAAGGGGCGCTCGCGCGCCTAGAGTGGGGCGACCCGCAGCATCAAGAACTCCCTCAGGAGCATCGCCCCCGTCACCTTGGCCGCCCTCGCATTGCCCGGCTTCAGGTCGGTCACCATCTACCCCAACACTAGCGATGCCCGCTCATCAACAAGCTCCGCCTTGGGCCACCCACCGTTGGAAGAGGGCGCCGCCGTTGGCAACGCCAGACGCGGATCGGCACGCTTCGTGTCCATCATGACCCATTTGGATCGGATGTTGTCGGCCCTCTTCCCGGTGCTCGAGATCGAGTTGGCCTTGCCGCATGCGACAAAGTTAGCGCATCCGGAGATGTGCGTCTCGCTGACACGGAGGAAGAAGAAATGGCGCAAGAGCGCCACGGACGGCATCACGCCCACGTACGCCTCACAGTAGTAGGCGAAGATGGACAGGAGGAGGACAGAGTTGGGATGAAGATGCAACGCCTGCAGCCCGTAGTGGTCGAGGACTTCATAAAAGAAATCAAAGAAGGGAAGAACCAACCTGACGGCGACACCGCTCGAGAAGAAGGGGAAGAAGGTGCTTCCCTCGAGCTCCGGCACATCGGAGGCAAGCCGGAGCTCGGTCGTCCCCCACTCATTGCTCTCGCTCGCCGTCAGCAGGCGCACAGAGGCGAGACTTTTCTCTGTGACGGTGGGCACTTCAAGGGCTGGCTCATACCAAGCTAGTGGTGAGGACGTCATGACTTTGCGCAGTGCCATGGATTGCGGGTGCAGGATGAGATTGGAGCGGATCTGGAGGTAGCGGTGGCGAGGAGCAAGAAAGGGGATCTGGAGCGAAGCAAGGGAGAAGCAATGAGGGCAAGTGCTGCCTGTGACAGCCTTCTTTCAGGTCGGGCAGTTGCCGAGGCAGCGTGGGGAAGCGGAGATTCCCACGTCCAATCAACCGCCACGCGTCAACCGAGGCCGCAGGCTTTTGGGGCCCGCGGTGCTCCGAACTTGACCCTTGGCTTCGCCGCGAAGCCAAGCCCGAGCGCACCATGGGCCCGGGGGCTACTGTCGGCGTTCTGGGAACGGGGGTCCCCAGACTTGCCTGCCTGCGCCCCACGGCGTGGCTAAGCCAGCAGGCCGTACGACCCGTCTTCATCAACAAGGCATCCAAGACCCTCGCGAGGGGCCAAGCCTCACAAGTCGGACAACGCAAGACCTCCTCAAGAGAGGCCTAGTCAGGCAGGCTCGCGAGGAGCGGAGATATCAAGGCAGGGCAAACCTCACGAGGCTCTCATGACGTGAGACATGACGATCGGCACCAGGCGGGCGCCAGCGCGCGCAGCGTCCTTGTTATCTCTTTGGTGCTAAGGAAGCCAGCGCAGGCGAGGAGTACCGAGGCATCAGGCAAAGGTTGCTATATTGGTGCAACAAGACCAAGACGAGGAGGACGGCAAGACGGAGGTCATCGTGGAGCCCAAGACGGCGTCACCGCAGAGCTTTTTGCAGGTGAAGACCTCCAGGATAGCGTGTACTAGCTGTCCCCCTTCAAATTTGCATGTCGTTGTTGGCTCCCTTCCCGCTCAATATTTGGGAAGAGGACCAGGGCCCCTATAATTAGGTTTAGCCACCGTAGAGATCGAGTGATCGAGAGATCAGATACAGAGTCACGCGCAAGTTCTCTAGCACAAGAACACCTCAACCTCAGGAGGATGTTCTTCCCCTTGTACTGTTCATCATCAGCCCAAGAGGCAATCCACCACCACCACACTGGAGTAGGGTATTACATCACAACGGTAGCCCGAACCAGAATAAACCCCGTGTCTTTCTGTGTTGCGAGTTCGTGGAGTTCGTCCGCGAGATCTTAGCGAGCTAGGGCATAGATCGGTAGGAGGGAAAGACTTCGCGCGCACCCGAGTGTTCAAACCTAAAGGGTTTGCCGGAACCCCACATCCGACAGCCGGCAGACATTACTACGCGAGCATACTTCCATGCTTCGGGACCTCAGGACGAGGGCCAATGAGGCACTGGGCACCATCTGCGACGAGCACGCCCCTCACCCCCACGCCGAGGATTATGCCAGCCATCTTCGTTTCTTCACCGACGTCGTGACGCGCCTGCAGAACCGGGCCGAGATGGCTCATGAGCTCGTGGACCAAAAGAGCAAGGCCTCCTCGGGCGCGCATTCTCCCGCGTCTTCAGCCATCTTCAAAATGCCGACCCCAACTTCGATTTTGATGCCGCCATTGCCCCCGTGCCTGGGGCTATTCGGGACAACCTGGTGCGCTGGGTGGATGATAATGTGGATGCTCTGGTCAGGGCCTTCGCCTATGAGGACGACGCGGTGGTGGTCGTGGCAGACAAAGGCGGCGCTGTTGACGATGGCGGGGGCAACGCAGGCGACAACGATGGTGCCAGCAGCGCCTCTGGGAACGATTCGGAAGACGCTGCGACCGACATGTCCGATTAAACCTGCGCTCCTTTGTTTTAAACCTGCGCACAAAATCTCGGGCATGGCCCTTCAAGATGTAAGAGCATTTTTGGGAGGGCAAGCCCCTCATGTAGTCAGACTATTGTTTTATTCCTTGAGTCAGACTAAAACGCGCTTTTGTGAGTCCTTTGGTTCTTTCGCATGCTTACTGTAGCAACTCACCTCAGTCCAGACAGACCTCGGACCGGTCTTGTGGTTGCCGGTGTGTGTTTCTCCCTTAGGAGTCCCTTGCGGGCCACAAGGTGTCGGGCTCCTGAGGAGCCTGCTAGTCCGCCCTAGAGGGCCTCACGAGAAGGAAGCGCCTGAGCGCGGCAGGATGCACCCGCATGCCACACCCAGCCCCCTCTCGCGAAGTGCTCGTGTGGGAGGGGTAGTAGGCGCGATCCTTAAAAACAACGCGCAGGACTAGAAATTTCAATAAACCAATGCAATGATTAAAAGATGCCCCCGCACTTGTCAGCGAAAATACAACTTCAAGTTTAAATCCAAAAAGGCGGCAAAATGAGCTACAGAAAAGAGGGGTTGTGTTACAACCCTAGAATTGCTTGTATTTAGTTGCATCTGTGAGCATCCATGCATCGTGTTTAAATTTATGAAATTTGAATTGGGGATGTTCAAACCCTAGCACCAAATGAATTCAACTAGGTTCAAATAAAAATATTTTCAATGAACCCAAAATGCCCGGCAGAAAAGTTCATCATTTTTGAATTGGCTAAAAACCTCTTCCAAAAATGGTGCACATATTTCTAGGACATTCTAGATTTTTGAATTAATCCTTATCGTATTTGAATTGGGGCATTTAGATTCTATAAATAGTTTAAATGTTCTAATAATGGTGAAACTAGTTGAGGGCTGTTGGAAATAATTTCAAAAGTGCCCACAAATATTTTCAGTATTTTACAAAATGGTTTGGTATTTTATTACTAAATCAAAACAGAGAAAAGAATAGAAAAACATAATTAGAAAGAGAGAGAGAGAGAATAACCGGCCAAAACCTACCTGGCGGCCCAATTGACTGGCCCAGCCCACTACCACAACAACCCTGTCATTTTCCTCCGAAGACAGAAGGACGAGCGCATGCTCGCTTCGCGCTGGCCATGCGCGCCCGCCACCTCTTGCTTGCCGCTGAGCTCCTAAACGCGTGGATGAACGCCCCGCTGTTGTCCCGTTCCAGGCGACACCTCACTTTCCCCCGACTCTCTCCCTCGCCCTCTCCCCGCCATGGCCGAAGCCGCTGTTCGTCACCGCAGTCGCCCGTGTAGCCTCCGCCTTCCCCTTGTCTCCCTGACGTGTCTACGGGGGCCTCCGTCGTCCTCTTCGTCGAGCTAGCCGAGCCCCGAGTGCTCACACGCCATGATGCGACCTCCCCGACCTCGCCTTCGCTGTTCGGTCGCCGAGATTGCCTCCGACCTCCTGCCGTCACCAGCCCCTCCCCGAGCTCGCCGAGGCCACCGTAGCAACCGCCATCAGCTCCTCTCTCTTCCCCCCTAACCCCACCGCTCCTCTCGCCCTCTAGCTGTGATTCTTACTGTGGCCAAATCCCGCCGCCGCTCGGCCTCATTGCCGGAGTTGCTCCGGCGACCATTTGGTCTTGCCAGCATGTCCACAGGGCTTGTGGGCATGCGTAAGTATAGTAGGCGTCGAGAACCGGTCGTTTTGCACACCGTAGCGACGAATCCGTCATCACCCGAACTCCGGCCACCGCCCGCCGTTGTTGCAGTCACCGTTTCCGGCCCCCTTTCGCCCAGCTACCTGCTCCGTTGGATGCGGCGCACTTCCAGCTGCGTGTAGAGCCAAACCGCGAGTGAAACTATCGCCGGACGGCGAAAACCGAGCCTCTCCGCCGCGTCGGTCGTCGCCGGCGTCAAGCCGCCAGCGTGTTGACCCTCTTGACCAGGGGTTTGACTCCCTGGGTCAATGACAGGTGGGCCCATGGCCCTGCTAAGTACGTTTAATTGCTAATTGAAGATTAGTTAAGCTACTGACTCACTGACATGCGGGCCCCGGCCTCACTGACAATATAATTAGGTTTAACCTAATGCTAATTAAGCCTGTTAATTAGCTGAGTCACCGACCAATGGGACCCACACGTCAGGGTTGACTGGTACGGTCAGTTGACCCGCTGACGTCACTCAGACATCATGCTGACGCAGTAAAGGAATTTCCGGATTAAAACCAATTCAGAAAATTCCAGAAATAGTATAAACTTCAAAATTTCATAGAAAATTATCTATAACTCCAAATGAAATAAATTATATATGAAAAATGATCAAAAAAATCCAAAGAATCTGTTTAGGGCACTTTCATGCATGTTAGAACAACTTAAAGTTGCTGAATTGGACAAAACAATTAAATGGCACTTAAACCAATACATGTGGAGTTTGAATTTGAATATTTGATGCAAACCAACTTCATTTAATCTGGCTGCTAGATGCATTAGTTCAAATCACATCTCATTGCCATGTCATGATCAGGCATCATATTGTCGCATTGCATTGATTGTGTTTTCTCTCTGTTGCCGATAATTGTCCCCTCTCAGTAGACGTGTTTCGATGATGAGTTCGATGACACCGATGAAGAGTTATACTATCTTCAGAAGTGCCAGGCAAGCAAAAAACCCCTTGTTCATTCCGATACAATCGCTCTCTCTCGCTCCTGCTCTCTTTTACTGCATTAGGACAACAACGATTCAACTGTTACATGCTGCGGTAGTTGAACCCCTTTTCCTCTGCATGACCTGTCATTGCCACAGTAAATAGATGAAACCCACTAGCATGAGTAGGAATTGTTTGAGCCATTATGTGCCTACTCATTCATGCTTGTTGTCATGCCTGCTATTGCTTAGAGTTGTGTCAGGTCTGATTCATCGGGGATGAATTGGAAAGTTGTGAGCATGTCCTACGGATGAGAGCTAAGTGTGTGAACATGATTTGGATAAGGTAGCGGTGAGAGGCCATGTAGGAGTACATGGTGGGTTGTCTCATTGTAGCCATCTTCAGGAACTGAGTTCTGTGTTTGTGATCCATGTACAGCTACTACCACGCATTGGAATGCTTAAGTGCTCTCTCGACTTATTAGTCAACCTGATCTCTGTCCAGGAGTTGCAACTAGTTTCTGGTGTTTGTAGGTTGTGTTAGTAGTCTACCAAGTGGTACCCGGTACAGGTGGGCTTGGGACAGACTAGGCACCATGGCACGGTGTACCAAGAGTAGATCTATCCGTCGAGGTGGGCTTGGGAACCCTACACACATCGTTTGGGGCCATGAGCGACACCCCGGCCGGATCTCCTTGCAGATGGAACCAGAATAGGCGATGAACCTGGACTCGGGACTTGTGTGGTTAGTCAGGTCATGGCCGATTCCCTTGCTAGGCTTCCACTTGAATGTTGCCGAGATAATCGATGTGTACATGGTTTTAAGTGGCGCGAGCGTGTTTGAAGAAGTACACATCTGCAGGGTTATAAATGATCTATTCGAATAGCCGTGTCCGCGGTAAAGGACTTCTCGGTTGCCTGTACAGTTCGTAGATAACTTGAAGTGGATACTCTAAAATGCGCAAGATAAGTGTGAGTGCTATGGATGGCCTTCTCGTAGGGAGACGGGAGCGGGTCCATAGTGGTGTATAGTTATGGTGAATATGTGGACTCGTGTGCGCCACCTCAAAAGAGTTACTAGCAGTCGTAGTTTAGGATAGCCACCGAGTCAAAGCTGGTTTGCTGAAGTTAACCTCCTCCACCCCTTTGTTGATACCGATGCATATGTAGCTAGTTCTGATGTAAGTCTTGCTGGGTACATTTGTACTCACGTTTGCTTAATTTATGTTTTTGCAGAGAGACTTCAGTCTCGCTAGTAGTTCCGCGTGGACTTCGACGTTTAGCTTGCTACCTCAGCTACGATCTTGTACCCTTGGGAGGGTCTTGTAGATAGTCACGCTTTTCAGCCTATTCCATTTGTAGTTGTCTGTACTCAGACATGTTTATGCTTCCTCTTGATGCTTTTATGCTCTGTATGTTGGGTCATGAGACCCATGTTTGTAATACTTGGCTCCTCGGAGCCTAATGAATAATACTCTGAGTCGTAGAGTCTTGTTGTGATGCCATGTTGTATTTGCACCTATCGAGCATATTGTGTGTATGATTGAAATGCTTGGTATGTGTGGGATCCGACAACCTAGTTGTCTATCCTTGGTAGCCTATTTTATGGGGAAATGTAGTCTGGTGCTTCCACTGAGCCATGGTAGACTGCTACAGCCCGGTTTACCAGAGTCCTGCTAGCCCAGTTACTACTACTACGGAACACTAAGACTCGTCGGCATGTGTCCCACTTCGTTCCTGTGTCTGTTCCTTCGGGAAAATGTCACGCGGTGACTTCCGGAGTCCTGCTAGCCTCCTACAGCCCGGGTTTCGAGAGTCCTGTTAGCCCAGTTGGTACAACCCGGATTCACACGCTGATGACCGACACGTTCGAGGATGGGTCATTTATGCCTGTCCCCGTAAGTTAGTGCCACTTAGAGTTCACGACTAGTCATGTCGGCTCGGGTTCTTTGTCATATGGATGCTAGCGACACTATCATATACGTGAGCCAAGACGCGCAAGTGGTACCGGGCCAGGTAAGGTGTCATCCGTGGGAATACCGTGCGTCAGGCCGCAAAGTGATATGATGTGTTACATGCTAGATCGGTGTGACTTAGAATCGGGGTCCTGACAGCTTTGGTATCAGAGCCTGACTGCCTGTAGGATTTCCAAGCCAACCTGGTCGAAGTTGAGTCTAGAAATTCTTTAGTTATGTAAGGGAATTGATTGTGGAAGGGAACGTAAGGCTCTTTTTACTCCTTTACCTTTTGCCCTTCTGATCTGAGTCAACCTTTTCTTTTCTGCGGGGATTAAGAACTAGGCTTCTCATCTTTCTGTCAGAATCACGTGTCACTAATCCGTAGACTAATAGGATTGATGGTTTCAAGCCCCGGTTCAGTTCCTACTACTTCCTTGTGTTGTTAGTTAATCTCAGAACCTTGATATTATGGTGTTGAGTGGTTATACCACCATTTTGCCGGATGTCTTAAATCTTTTTGAGCATTTACAGCCGTTATGTTGTCCGATTCATCCCAGGTTTCTTACTAGTCAGATGCATTTGCAAATCCCTTCCTCTCATTCTGAACGTCCCTTTGGGCCAGATTAAGCACGCTAATGGGTGTGTTGAAGTACTTCATTGCCTCGACATATATGTTGGAGCTATTATTATGACCCTAGGTGTCTTAGAGAACCACCCAGTAATCTAGCTCTGATTTGTATTCCTAGTGTGATGATTCTGGCCATCATTCTCGAAAGCATCCCGTGATGCCACTTAGTAGGCATTCTTTTCCTGGGTTCTTGAACCCGAGATTCACCTTACTTACTTCATGTAGTGTTTGCTAGTTCCTTTAGAATATTAGTAACCTTTGCGATAGTCCCCGAGGTCCGTGGTATTCTCTTCTTCCAAATACCATGAACTGCTTATGGCAGAAATTCTTTTGAACCAAAAGATCACAACCAAAGTTCTCTTGATGAGTTGTCCATTCTACATTGTGAATCTGCCAGTTCTACCTTTCTGCATGGGTTATCTGGAAGAAATGTTGAGCTTTTCCCGACATACTAATCTACGCATCCACAACTCAGAAAAGATATATGTCCCTTTGAGTTGTTCCTCTTTAATTGTATTTCGGCCTTCATCTATCAGTTGATAGTCAAGAGCATGTGTGCATTCATGTTCATCGATGCCTTTTACTCTTGTGGTCCATCAAGCCATTCTGGTTCAGAATGACTAGGAGAAACAAACTCCAGTACCTCATCCATATCCAGGATTGGGTCAAAGTAGTTTTATTCCGCAGATCAAAATGCCATCCAGCTCTCGATTCTGTTCTACCCTGAAGTATTACCCACACTATGTCAGGAATATCATGAGAAATGCACCACCTCTTATGAATTCTTGACGCAGTGATACTTCTTGCCATCATTATTCATTCCTCGGTTCCCGTATTGTAGTAACCGGAATACCGACAAGGGAATCGTAATGTGTGCAATCAATACTCCTAGCAACCCCGTTTCTTGGTAGTTAATGGACAATAATCTCATTCTTAGCGTGTTGTTTGTTGAATCATCACCCTAAGGTTGATCGTGCCACCTAGTCCATTTTCCCTGGTGCAATCTTCGATCAAGAGTTAGCATTGTGTCAATCCTTGCTTAATTGATCACATCATCCTGCCTCGAAAGCAAGATTGTTCTTGAGCTTAATATCATGTCGGTGGTTCATGATATTCCAAATATCTTCTCGGAGGTATTACCGGTTTGTTCCCTGACTGTTATGTTGAGCTCGTGATCACGCTGGTTTTCTTCTAAACCACCCATTCTCCAAGATTCTGTGTTGGATACCTTGAGCTAGTTGGTTAAGCTGAACAACAACTTGGAGTGTTGGAAGATAAAAGCTTGCCTAACTTAGTTCGTTCCAAAGGGATATTCTTGTGTAGTGTGCGTTGAAGAAAGATGATATCTTCCTCGATTGGTCGCTGTGATCAGTTGTTGGACCTATTGTCTTATCAATCCTTTGATTTGAGTGTGGGCTATCATCAAATCAAATCAGAACCAACGATGTTCGTCATGTTGTCTTACTCGTGGTTGTTTCCTCGAGCATACATCATTATATCTTTTGGGTCTGACCAATACTATCACCGTATTCCCATAATTGTGGAATTCCACCTAGATGGAAGCCTGGATGGATTGTGGTTGCGCCCATTGACAACAATTTCATCCTGTCCATGATTCATGTTGAATATCTAAGCTAGTGCTGGAAACTTCTATAGGTATTATCTTCATGTTCCGTTCATGAAGTATATGTTTGGATGAAAGTAGTGACTTCCTCTAAGTTCACGTGCAATCGATGCAAGTTGCCGCCATGAATTCGAGAAAGTTTGTTTTTGCTTCCTCTGGAATCATCCCAAGTAAGTCACGCATATGTGCGAAGTACTCTATGGTTTGATAGGTTGGCCGCCTCCACTCCATAAGTGTTTCCTAGCACGCCAAGCCACTGATTGATTTGCTCAAGGAAAAGGAGTTTGTTGTGTTAATTCTAGATCATGCACAAGACTCTGATATCCTCGATGATGGTTCCCAACCAGAACTCGGTAGTTTTTGTTGTAAGACTTCTATGTGGTGATGCTTGTCTTGGACAGCGTGTTCACATGTATGTAGCAGAACCAGCTCATGTTTTGGAGCTTGCTATCGTAGTTCATTTCCCGAGAATCTCGCAACGTTATCTCGTCGATTTGTGTTGCAATTCTTCTTCTCAGACATGTTGAGTCTGAAGTATCTTGTTACTAACTAGATCTGAATCTCAGGCAGATATGATGGTTGGAACATTCCAACATTTGCATTTTGTTCCTAGCTTGCACGGCCATTGTGCAATTTTCCCATGGGCTGCCCTCCTCAGTAATTGCTGTTCAGGATCATCTTCAAAAGTGGTCCTACCATGGGTCCCATCCCTTTCCAATGATAAGCAAAAATCATCCATTGTGTTGTCTTCAACAAGGTAGTCCACATCATCCATTCTAGTCTGAGTATGCCACTCTTTCGAACTCCGTCAAATGATCGATTGTGATTTGCCTTAGGCTGGTATAGAGAGGTTCAATGATCACGATATCAAAAGTAATTCTTTTTGCCACTTAAGGAAATAATTCTACGATTCACCTTTCCAAAGGTGTCCCGTTATGGAATCTTGGCAATTAACTCCTCGCTACGTTGAAACCTATGCACCATCTTACTCAAGCGTGGAATTTTTGCCTACCAAATTGAAACCCTCGTCTTCTACTTCCCTCCATCACTCAGATGTATGTGTTGTGTCTCAGCTCAAGAGATGCTCCAACATCTCATTCCATGAGTTGCTCATGACTCGCTCGATCTTTGTGAAGATCAAATCCTATAGAGTTTTCCTCTCTTCCATTCTCATAACCGGATGAAGATCTCGAAGGCAAAGATACCAAGATCAACATGATGCAATGGTCCATGAAGACTATGCTAGTTCCATGTCCCCTCTGTCTTCCTACCGCACGTCTTGAATCTCAGGACGAGATTCTTGTTTAGTGGGGGTGAGTTGTCACAACCCTAGAATTGCTTGTATTTCGTTGCATCTATGAGCATCCATGCATCATGTTTAAATTTATGAAATTTGAATTGGGGATGTTCAAACCCTCGCACCAAATGAATTCAACTAGATTCAAATAAAAATATTTTCAATGAACCCAAAATGCCCTGCAGATAAGTTCATCATTTTTGAATTGGCTAAAAACCTCTTCCAAAAATGGTGCACATATTTCTAGGACATTCTGGATTTTTGAATTAATACTTATTGTATTTTAATTGGGGCATTTAAATTATATAAATAGTTTAAATGTTCTAATAATGGTTATACTAGTTGAGTGCTGTTGGAAATAATTTCAAAAGTGCCCACAAATATTTTCAGCCTTTTACAAAATGGTTTGGTATTTTATTACTAAATCAAAATAGAGAAAAGAATAGAAAAAACAGAAACATAATTAGAAAGAGAGAGAGAATACCTGGCCAAAACCTACCTGGCAGCCCAGTTGACTGGCCCAGTCCACTACCGCAACAACCCTGTCGTCTTCCTCCCTGGACAGAAGGACGAGCGCGTGCTCGCCTGCGCACTGGCCACGCGCCCCGCCACCTCCTACTTGCCGCTGAGCTCCTGGGCGCGTGGATGAACGCCCCGCTGCTGTCCCGTTCCATGCGAAGCCTCACTTTCCTCCTAACTCTCTCCCTCGCCCTCTCCCCGCCATGGCCGAAGCCGCTGCTCGTCGCAGCCGTCGCCCGCGTAGCCACCGCCTTCCCCTCGTCTCCCCGACATGTCTACGGGCATCTCCATCGTCTTGTTCGTCGAGCTAGCCAAGCCCCGAGTGCTCGCACACCCTGACGTGACCTCTCCTTCGCCGTTCGGTCGCCGAGATCGCGTCTGACATCCTGCCGTCACTAGCCCCTCCCCGAGCTCGCCGAGGCCACCATAGCAACCGCCGTAAGCTCCTCTCTCTTCCCCATAACCCCGCTGCTCCTCTCGCCCTCTAGCTGCGATTCCTATCGTGGCCAAATCCCACCGCCGCTCGGCCTCGTTGCCGGAGTTGCTCCGGCGACCATTTGGTCTTGCCAGCGTGTCCAAAGGGCTTGTGGGCATGCGTAGGTATAGTAGGCGTCGAGAACCGGTCGTTTTGCACACCGTAGCGACGAATCCGTCGTCAACTGAACTCCGGCCGCCGCGTGTCGTTGTTGCAGTCGCCGTTTCCGGCCCCCTTTCGCCCAGCCACCTGCTCCGTTGGATGCGGCGCACTTCCAGCTGCGTGTAGAGCCAAACCACGAGTGAAACTATCACCGGACGGCGAAACCCGAGCCTCTCCGCCGCGTCTGTCATCGCCGGCGTCTAGCCGCCGACATGTTGACCCTCTTGACGAGGGGTTTGACTCCCTGGGTCAATGATAGGTGGGCCCATGGCCCTGCTAAGTACGTTTAATTGGTAATTGAAGATTAGTTAAGCCACTGACTCACTGACATGCGGGCCCCGGCCTCACTGACAGTATAATTAGGTTTAACCTAATGCTAATTAAGCCTGTTAATTAGCTGAGTCACTGACCAATGGGACCCACACGTCAGGTTGAATGGTACGGTCAGTTGACCCGCTAACGTCACTCAGACGTCATGCTGACGCAGTAAAGGAATTTCTGGATTAAAACAAATTCAGAAAATTCCAGAAATAGTATAAACTTCAAAATTTCATAGAAAATTATCTATAACTCCAAATGAAATAAATTATATATGAAAAATGATCAGAAAAATCCAAAGAATCTGTTTATGGCATTTTCATGCATGTTAGAACAACTTAAAGTTGCTGAATTGGACAAAACAATTAAATGTAATTTAAACAAATACATATGGAGTTTGAATTTGAATCTTTGATGCAAACCAACTTCATTTGATCTGGTTGCTAGATGCATTAGCTCAAATCACATCTCGTTGCCATGTCATGATCATGCATCATATTGTTGCATTGCATTGATTGTGTTTTCTCTCTGTTGTTGGTAATTGTCCCCTCTCAGTAGACGTGTTTCGACGATGAGTTTGATGACACCGATGAAGAGTTATACTATCTTCAGAAGTGCCAGGCAAGCAAAAAAAAACCCTTGTTCATTCCGATACAATCCCACTCTCTCGCTCCTGCTCTCTTTTACTGCATTAGGAAGACAACGATTCAACTGTTACATGATGCGGTAGCTGAACCCCTTTCCTTTGCATGACCTGTCATTGCCACAGTAAATAGATGAAACCCACTAGCATGAGTAGAAGTTGTTTGAGCCCTGATGTGCCTACTCATTCATGCTTGTTGTCATGCCTGCTATTGCTTAGAGTTGTGTCAGGTCTGATTCATCGGGGGTGAATTGGAAAGTTGTGAGCATGTCCTACGGATGAGAGCTGAGTGTGTGAACACGATTTGGTAAAGGTAGCGGTGAGAGGCCATGTAGGAGTACATGGTGGGTTGTCTCATTGCAGCCATCTTCAGGAACCGAGTTCCGTGTTTGTGATCCATGAACAGCTACTACCACGCATTGGAATGCTTAAGTGCCCCTCTCGAATTATCAATGAACCTGATCTCTGTCCAGGAGTTGCAACTTGTTTCTGGTGTTTGTAGGTTGTGTTAGTAGTCTACCAAGTGGTACCCGGTACAGGTGGGCTTGCGACAGACTAGGCACCATGGCACGGTGTACCAAGCATAGATCCATCCATCGAGGTGGGCTTAGGAACCCGGCACATATCGTTTGGGGCCGTGAGCGACACCCCGGCCGGATCTCCTTGCGGATAGAACATGAATAGGCGATGAACCTGAACTAGGGACTTGTGTGGTTGGTCAGGTCGTGGCCGACTCCCTCGCTAGGCTTCCGCTTGAATGTTGCCGAGATAATCGACGTGTACATGGTGGTAAGTGGCGAGAGCGTGTGTGAAGAAGTACACCCCTGCAGGGTTTTAAATGATATATTCGAATAGCCGTGTCCTCGGTAAAGGACTTCTCAGTTGCCTGTACAGTTCATAGAAAACTTGAAGTGGATACTCTAAAATGCGCAAGATAAGTGTGAGCGCTATGGATGGCCTTCTCGTAGGGAGACGAGAGCGGATCCATAGTGGTGTATTGCTATGGTGAATATGTGGACTCGTGTCCGCCACCTAAAAAGAGTTACCAGCAGTCGTAGTTTAGGATAGCCACCGAGTCAAAGCTGGCTTGGTGCAGTTAAACTCCTCCACCCCTTTTTGATACCGATGCATATGTAGCTAGTTCTGATGTAAGTCTTGCTGGGTACATTTGTAGTCATGTTTGCTTAATTTATGTTTTTGCAGAGAGACCTCAGTCTCGCTAGTAGTTGCGCGTGGACTTCGACGTTTAGCTTGTTACCTCAGCTATGATCTTGTACACTTGGGAGGGTCTTGTAGATAGTCAGGCTTCTCAGCCTTTTCCATTTTTAGTTATCTGTACTCAGACATGTTTATGCTTCCGCTTGATGCTTGTATGCTCTGTATGTTGGGTCATGAGACCCATGTTTGTAATACTTGGCTCCTCGGAGCCTAATGAATAATACTCTGAGTCGTAGAGTCTTGTTGTGATGCCATGTTGTATTTGCACATATCGAGCATATTGCATGTATGATTGAAATGCTTGGTATGTGTGGGATCCGACAACCTAGATGTCTATCCTTGGTAGCCTCTTTTATGGGGAAATGTACTCTGGTGCTTCCGCTGAGCCATGGTAGGCTACAGCCCGGTTTGCCGGAGTCCTGCTAGCCCAGTTACTGCTGCTCCGGAACACTAAGACTCGCTGGCATGTGTCCCACTTCGTTCCTGTGTCTGTCCCTTCGGGGAAATGTCACGTGGTGACTTCCACAGTCCTACTAGCCTGCTACAGCCCGGATTCACACGCTGATGACCGACACGTTCAAGGATGGGTCATGTATGCCTGTCCCCGTAAGTTAGTGCCACTTTGGGTTCACGACTGGTCATGTTGGCCCAGGTTCTCTGTCATATGGATGCTAGCGACACTATCATATACGTGAGCGAAGAGGCGCAAACGGTCCCGGGCCAGGTAAGGTGGCACCCGTGGGAATACCGTGCGTGAGGCCGCAAAGGTGATAAGATGTGTTACATGCTAGATTGGCGTGACTTAGAATCGGTGTCCTGACTGGTTTAAAGCAAATGGCCGCGTCCGGAACCTAGCTAGTCTTCTTGTCTTCCCACCAGCGCGGAGCTAAGTCCTTTCGCAGGCCATGAGCATAGTCATTGGGGGACAGTGTCGACAGCCAGCGCGGAGCATGGTGCTTCTACTAGGACGTGGGCGGGAGCCCCCGAGCCCCGAGTGCGGCTCTCCAGAGACTCCGGGGTGTGTACTGCCCCACTCATTATTATGTGAGAGTGTTACGGGCCGAGACCTTCACAGGCGCGAGCCTTGCTTCATATCGCCGGACGAGGGCCCCGCCTTGCGCCGCCCTCGACCACCGTTGGGCCGTCCGGAAACCAGGACGATGCCAAGGGGCAAAGGGGACGCTAGCGGCGCCCTTGGCGACCACAGGACCTCTGCCGGGGGGAAGGCTCGCCGGTGCCTCCCCGACAGAGGACCTACCTTCGGGCGGCGCCTTGCTCCGTGCGATGTGGAGAGGGGCCTTGCTCCAGGCCCCTCTGTCGGTGTCAAAATCGACGGATCTCGGTTAAGGGGTCCCGAACTGTGCGTCTATGGCGGATGGTAACAGGAGGTGGGGGACACGATGTTTACCCAGGTTCAGCCCCTCTCGATGGAGGTAATACCCTACTTCCTGCTTGATTTGTCTTGATGATATGAGTATTACAAGATTTGATTTACCACGAGATCGTAGAGGCTAAACCCTAGAAGCTAGCCTATGGTATGATTGTTCTTGTCCTACGGACTAAACCCTCCGGTTTATATAGACACCGGAAGGGGCTAGGGTTACACAGAGTCGGTTACAAGGGAGGAGACCTACATATCCGTATTGCCAAGCTTGCCTTCCATGCCAAGGTGAGTCCCATCCGGATACGGGACAAAATCTTCAATCTTGTATCTTCATAGTCCAATAGTCCGGCCAAAGGATATAGTTCGGCTGTCTGAGGACCCCCTAATCCAGGACTCCCTCAGTAGCCCCCGAACCAGGCTTCAATGACGATGAGTCCGGCGCACAGATTGTCTTTGGCATTGCAAGGCGGGTTCTTCTCCAAGTCCTGAGTACCTGTCTAGTAGTGTCCGGCTTCCCATGAATGTTGCACTCCTCGGCTTTTACGCCTAATAATGGCTATCCTCCACGTGTCCAGCGAATGCGAGAAGTCGGGGCATTTTTGCACTTGCCACCCTAACCGTGTGAGTAAATCGTCTATTTAAGGGACCGGGGATCCTCAGATCCAGATCACACCATCCTCCCTTAGCGAGTATCCATCGGAGCGCGCCCGGAAAAATCCATCCTATCATGGCCGGTCATCGCAGCTCCTCCTCTCGCTCCCGTAACCCTAAGCCAGGCAACTGGAAGAAGTGTTCCGTTTCCCACAGACAGTTAGTAGAGTTACAGACCCAGGGTTTCTTCCTCCTGCGTACATGGTCCCCGTCCGAGCAGGACTAGCCACTTACAATGGCGGGCAACAAGCGGAGAGCTTTCCCAACCCATCTATCGGGGAGTGGGTATGCCTTGTCCCATACTTATTAAGGGACTTGGATTTCCAATCCATCCGTTCCTCCGCGGGATCCTAGAGTTCTACGGCCTCCAGCTGCATAATTTTACTCCTGCCTCCATATTACACATCGCAGGCTATGTCGCCCTTTGTGAGCTGTTTTTGGGCTGTGAAGCTCATTTCAAGCTATGGAAGAGGCTATTTTGCCTCGTACCCCCTACACAGGAGGGGTCGATATATCAAGTGGGCGGAGCCGAGATATGGCGCATCGCCGGGACCGGATACCCGTCCGGTACTCCGAAGAAGACATCCGAAGACTGGCCTTCGGAGTGGTTTTATATGGAGGACGTCCCCCTTCCGGACCCTGTTTGGACGGGCCTTCCTGAGTTTAATAACGCCCCTTTGAAGAAACACTGCAGCTGGCGCCCTCGGAGCCCCCAGGAGGAAGATAACAGAGAGGTCATTTACCTGATGGGCCAGATACAAACGCTGGCCAAATCAGGCTTGACAATAATCGAGGTTATGTCAATATGTATAATGCGGGGGGTGCAGCCACTTCAATATTGGGGACAACCCATGTGGCACTTCAATGGAGAAGATGATGCCACCTGCTGCGGTCGCAAAGGTCCAGACTCCGTCGATGCTCTAGCGAAAATACTGTCTGATTTATATAAAGGAGAGGAAGAGGAGTTCATCTGTATCAAGCCACGGGATGGATTCTCCATGTACAACTCCCCAAACTGGGTGAGCTGCTACTTTTTACTCCAGACCTTCCCGCATTCTTTGTCGTAAATATTTACCTTGCTATTTCATAGCAGGAACTGCGAAAAGCTGTGAGGGAGGTCCATAGCCCACCTCCACAACCAGAGGACCTTGACCGGGCCCTCGACCCCGGACTCGAAGAGGATCCAGACACATTTGTGGAGCTTATTGACAAGACGTTCTATCAATTGAGCTGTGACGATGCCATGGTGGCCATCATAGCCGATTATCCTGGACTACTCCCTGCAACGCATGTAAGTAAAACTGGAGTCACAACTTCTGAGAAGGATCCCTTTTTCTGCACTTCACCTACCGCACACATACGGTGTCTTATAGGGAAGGCTCTCGAGACGCCATGCCAAACCCACAGTGACTCACCAACAAGGGGCACCGCAGCCGGGTAGGCTTAAAAGGAAGGCGGTCAGGACTGAGACACCGTCGCAGAGGTATGAAAAAGAACCCCGCTCCGTGGTTGTCGTCTTTTAAAATATAAAAACGTCCATGTTTCCTAGTTGGAAAAACGCTCGCCGGACTATATCCGGAGAGGTTGCCGGCCACGCCTCCACCAGCGGGGCTCCAGAGCTGGACTTAGAGGCGGATGCTAACATGGGACCAACACCGGATGTTCCTCCTACAGAGGATGCGGATAGGCTGTCCGCTACGAATTCCGAAGTGGAGAGTGCCATGAATCACAGGCGTCGCCGGGCCGTACTCCGCGACACTTGCTTCTCCCAAGAGGCATTTGATGCCTTTAACTCAGCAGACGCGTACATCCGAGCTGCTCAAAATGGTCTTGCCAGAGCCACGGACCAGTATGCAAAGGATATACGGGTAAGAAGATCTAATAATTATGTATATCAGTAGCCCCTGAGACTTGAAACAGTTGGCACAACTGATTTAAGGACCATTGTTTGCATAGGTTCTTACGGAGAAGAATACCCTATTGTCTCAAGAGCTGGAGGAGTGCAAAGCACAGGTTCAGGCCGCAGTTGCCGCAGTGAAGGAGTCCGAGAAGGCCCCATCTGGTAACACTTATTTCTATTGCAAAGAAAGACATGTACCAGGTAGTATGCGGCGTACATGCAAATCTAACAATAGATTCTGCAGATGACTCCGGAGTGAATCCGGGGGTCATGAGAGGGGATGAGAAACATTCTCCTCAACAGCTAAAGGCTGCTGAGCGCGTGCTTACACGGGTTAGGCGGGAGAAAAACAATCTCCAAGACGCCAATACCCGGCTGGGCGTTGAACTGAAAGATGTTCGAGCCCAGCTTGCTGACTCCGTAAAGGAGAATAAGAGGCTTCGACGCGACATTTTCAGTAAGTGCTTGAACGAACTTTTAAAGAGTTCGGCGAAGAAACCGGCTAACAGAGTTATGTCTGCAGGTATGTTGACGGGTCGTCCCGCGGAGGAGATGCCTGGGTCTGCGGGTGATCTTCTGCCAGAGCTCTCACGACTGCACGAACAAGTTCGGCAGGTGATGCAAGGCATTGCCCAATCCTTGTGGCCATCCGCCTCCCTGCCAGGAGGCATGGGGGAGCTTGTAGAGAAGCTCAAGGGAGAGCGGCGGTGCTTCCGATTATGGAAGATATTAGCCTGCCGACAAGGTGCGAGGGAAACCTGGGCCATGGTGAAGGCGCGATATACCAAGGCTGACCCGAACCACATGGCCGAGGTCGGACCTGTGGGGTCCGATGGGAAAGAGATCCCCGTCAGTTTGGTGTATGACCAAGTAGAATTAGCCGCAAAGTATTTCTAACAGGATTGTAGGCTAGACAGCCTGTTGGATGGTATAGAAGAAGAATTTAGTCAGTCTAGGTGACTGTGTACTTCAAGTGACATGTATTGTCCCTAGCCGGATTGTAAATCATTTGTCATGGCGGACCTTTTCGCTTCAACCTCTGGACTCGACAGTCCGGAGTGTATCCGAATACCCGCTCAGTTATGTAAAAACCGGGGTACACGTGGAAACCATGCGTAGGGGTCATAAGTGCTTGAACAGACAAGTACCCAACTAGCTATGTTATATTACATGGATAGTAAGAAACATCTTCCAGGGAGAATAGTTCCATTAGGGGTTCCTTTCCCTGGGTACGCATGCGTTAATGTGCATGTCCGAACTGCGAAAAGAGATGCAGGATATAAACATCTGGGGCATGTATTACAATAAATAAAGGTCATCTTTTATTCACCAACCGAATATTCCCTTAAGAATGCTAGCTTTCGGCTTCACCCAGTCTGAGGTACACATCCGGCTGACCCGGCAGTAACAATCGCAGAGGTGCCCCCTTATGCCCTAGCCGAATTAACGGGAACGTAGGGCATAAACACAAGAGCCAGGCAACCGAACTTGGCCAAAACTTAATTCATATCGATGCATATAATGGCGAAAAAAGGTACATGTGGAAGAATAACACATGTGTGGCGCATAGAGCCCGGAAAATAGTTATATTAAGCTTCTGTATAAGAAGCCCCCAGGTATAATGAGCACAACTAGCGCGTCAAGATTGTGTAGTCAAGACAAATTTTAGCCTTTTAAGGACTTGAAGAAAATGGGAAGAAAGAAAGAAAGAAAAGACACATAACGGATATATAAAAAATTGACGGAGGTAAGGAGACGAACATAGAGTCCGGCACTAGGCGTAGAACCTTCGGAGTCTGGCTGCGTTCCATGGGTTTGGCTCGAGTCGATTGTCCGATGCATCCTGCAGACGATACACTCCACCAGTCAGAACTTGGTCCAAAGGGAAGGGACCTTCCCATTTGGGCTTGAGCTTGTTATTTTTCTTCTCCGGTAGGCGTAGAACGAGTTCGCGAATGTTATAAGTTTTGGCCCGTACTTCTCTGCTTTGATACCTTCGAGCCTGTTGCTGATAGAATGCAGAACGGGCTTTTGCCACGTCACGCTCCTCCTCCAGGGCGTCCAAACTGTCCTGTCGATCAAGCTCGGCTTCCTTCTCTTCGTACATGCGCACTCAAGGTGAGTCATGAATTGTATCGCAGGGCAGTACCGCCTCTGCGCCGTACACCATAAAAACAGTGTGTATCCGGTAGTGCGATTCGGCGTGGTCCGCAGCTCCCATAGTACGGAGTCAAGCTCCTCAACCCAGTGCGTATCTGATTCCTTTAAGGATCGCACTAATCTGGGTTTAATGCCGCTCATGATAAGACCATTTGCTCGCTCGACTTGACTGTTAGTTTGCGGGTGATAGACAGAAGCATAATCGAGCTTGATGCCCATGTTGCTGCACCAAAGTTTTACCTCGTCGGCTGTAAAGTTTGAGCCGTTATCGGTGATGATGCTGTGGGGAACGCCATAACGGTGTACAACCCCAGATATGAAGTCTATCACTGGTCCGGATTCGACCGTTTTAACTGGTTTGGCTTCTATCCATTTGGTGAATTTATCCACCATGACCAATAAGTATTTTTTCTTATGGCTTCCCCCTTTAAGGGGTCCGACCATACCAAGCCCCCAGACCGCAAAGGGCCAAGTGATGGGGATTGTTTGGAGAGCGGTAGGCGGCATATGGCTTTGATTTGCAAAAAGCTGGCAACCGACGCATCGTTGAACGAGATCCTGTGCGTCTGCTCGGGCCGTCGGCCAGTCAAAACCTGTACGGAAGGCCTTGCTTACCAGGGCCCGGGCTACGGCGTGGTGGCCACCATGTCCAGCATGAATTTCTGACAAAAGTTGCCGTCCTTCCTCTTCGGAGATGCACCTTTGAAGGACTCCGGTAGCGCTTTTCTTATAAAGCTCTCCCTCGTGGACCTTGTAGGCTTTAGACCGCCGCACAATGCAACGTGCCTCGTTTGGGTCCTCGGGTAGTTTCTGCCTAGTTAGGTAGGCCAAGAAGGGTTCTGTCCACGGGGCGATGAGAGACATAATCACGTGGGCGGAAGGTGTTATTTCGGTGGTAGAGCCTCCGATTACGTCAGGGTGTTCGGGATCTGGCGTTGTGTCCGGGTCCGGACTATTATTTCCGGTCTCTCCTCCCCATACCACAGATGGCTTCAACAACATTTCCAAGAAGATATTAGGTGGGACCGGGTCGCGCTTAGCATCGATGCGGGCAAGGATGTCTGTTGCCTAATTGTTTTCCCGGACCACATGGTGGAATTCAAGCCCCTCGAACCGAGCTGACATTTTGAGGACCGCGTTGCGATAAGCCGCCATTTTTGGATCCTTGGCGTCGAAGTCTCCATTTATTTGAGATATTGCGAGGTTCGAATCCCCATGCACCTCTAGGCGTTGAATGCCCATGGAGACTGCCATACAGAGACCATGTAACAGGGCCTCGTATTCTGCTGCATTGTTGGAGTCTATGTATAGTATTTGGAGTATGTATTAGACGGTATCTCCGGTGGGGGATGTTAGGACGACACCAGGCCCCAGACCAGCCAGCATTTTAGAGCCGTCAAAGTGCATGATCCAATTGTAGTATGCGCCGTACTCTTTAGGAAGTTCGGCTTCTGTCCATTTGGCGACGAAATCAGCCAGTACTCGTGACTTAATGGCTCGTCGTGGTTTTTATATTATGTCGAACGGGAGGAGCTCAATAGCCCATTTAGCAATCCGGCCCGTGGCCTTCCGGTTTTTTATGATGTCGTTGAGTGGTACTTCAGAGGCCACTGTAATTGAACACTCTTGAAAGTAGTGTCGTATTTTCCGGGATGCCATGAAGACCGCATGATAATGTGGGTACCGTGATTTGCATGGAGTGAGGACAGTGGATACATAGTATACCGGCTTTTGAAGCGGGAACTTATGTCCGTCCGTATCTCGTTCGACGACGAGCACTGCACTTACAACTTCGTGTGTTGCCGCTATATATAACAGCATTGGTTCGCCGACATTTGGCACGGCCAAGGTTGGGTTTGTGGCCAAAACAGCTTTTATTTCCTCTAGTCCGGCCGTGGCCGCATCCATCCACTCGAAGTGTTCGGTGCGTCGAAGAAGGTGATAAAGAGGCAGTGCCATTTCTCCTAATCGGGAGATGAAGCGGCTTAAGGCAGCCACGCATCCAGTTTGTTTCTGGATTTGCTTGAGGTCTGTTGGGATGGCCAACTGTGACAGAGCTCTGATTTTAGCCGAATTTGCTTCGATTCCTCTGTTGGAGATGATGAAGCCTATGAGCTTTCCGGCGGGCACGCCGAAGATGCATTTTTCCGGATTCAGCTTAATGTCGTATGTTCGGAGATTGTCGAACGTGAGCCTCAAGTCGTCTACTAAGGATTCAACATGTCTGGTTTTAATGACCACATCGTCTATGTATGCCTCCACTGTTTTGCCGATCTGTGTCTCCAAGCATGTCTGAATCATGGGTTGATAGGTTGCACCAGCGTTTTTGAGCCCGAAAGGCATGGTGTTAAAACAGAAGGGGCCGTATGGAGTGATAAATGCCATTGCGGCTTGATCGGACTCCGCCATCTTAATTTGATGGTATCCGGAGTATGTGTTGAGGAAACACAATTAGTCATGTCCTGCGGTAGCGTCGATAATTTGATCGATGCGAGGGAGGGGGAAGGGATCCTTGGGGCAAGCCTTCTTAAGGTCCTTGAAGTCGACACATAGGCGCCAGGATTTGTCCTTCTTTGGTACCATCGCCAGGTTTGCTAGCCAGTCCGGATGTTTTATTTCCCGAATGAAACCGGCTTCCAGTAACTTGGCTAGCTCCTCTCCCATGGCTTGTCGCTTAGGCTCAGAGAAGCGCCGAAGAGTTTGCTTGACCGGCTTGAATCCCTTTAGAATGTTAAGGCTATGCTCGGCCAGCTTGCGTGGGATTCCTGGCATGTCTAAAGGATGCCAGGCAAAGATGTCCCAATTCGCACGCAAGAACTCCCGTAGCGCGGCGTCTACTGTGGGGTTTAACTGTACCCCGATGGATGATGTTTTTGTAGGGTCCGTTGGATGCACTTGGAATTTGACTATTTCATCCGCTGGTTTAAAAGAGGTGGACTTGGATCTTTTGTCGAGTATCATGTCGTCCCTGTCCACTATGGAGCGTAGCGCAGTTAATTCTTCGGCCGCGAGGGCTTCGGATAACGCCTCGAGGGCCAGTGCGGCTGTTTTATTTTCGGCGCGGAGTGCTATGTCCGGATCACTAGCTAGAGTGATGATTCCATTGGGCCCGGGCATTTTGAGCTTCATGTACTCGTAATGGGGTATAGCTTGGAAGATCATGAATGCCTCCCGCCCTAGAAGGGCGTCGTATCCGCTATTGAACGGGGCCACTTGGAATGTGATTTTGTCGGACCTATAATTTTCCGGCGTGCCGCATACCACATTTAGTGTGATTTTCCCAGCGCATCGCGCCTCCCGACTAGGGATGATTCCTCTGAAGGTCGTGCTGCTTTGCTCAATGCGGCTTTTGTCTATTTCCATTTTTCGAAGAGTCTCCTCATAGATGAGGTTTAATCCGCTGCCGCCATCCATGAGCACTGTAGTAAGCCGGTAGCCTTCCACAATCGGACTAAGGACCAAGGCGGCTGGTGCTCGGGCTGTTCGGAATTTAGGTTTGCCATTGGCATTGAAGGTGATAGCCTATCACTCCATGGATTTATTGCTGCTACGTGGCAGACTTCGGCAAGGATGCGGAGTGCTCGCTTACGCCTATTATTTGAGGCGAAGGTCTCGAAGACTGTCAATACTGCATTGCTATTTTCCGCGGGATGGTGCTCTGCGGTATTGTTGATGAGGAGATCCTCACCACTCTAGGCCACCTGCCAGAGTACCCAACATGCTCTAAGGCTGTGTGTTGGCATGGTATCCGCTGTACTGTGAATTTTGCATGGCCCGTTAAGCCATCCCTCCAATACGGTTCCGCGCCCTGTAGTGGGCTTTTGTTTCTTTGTAATTGGATCGGGTGACTTACGAGAGTACACCCTTTTAGTTCGGATGGGGGGTTTTGTGAGAGCCGGAGGATCCCAAAATTTTGTTTCGGTTTTCCAGGTGCTTTCCATCGCACAGTACCTCCGTACTATGGCCGCCAAGTCAGCGAAGTGTGCTATGTCACGGCGACTTATGGCGTTGAGGATTCCCTTGTCCGTGCAATTATTGCGAAAGAATGAAATTGCGTCTTCCTCGCGACAGTCCTTAACCTTGCTCATTACAAGGAGGAATCTGGCCCAATAGTGGTGTACTGTCTCTTGGGGCTCTTGTCTAATGTGGGAAAGATCGCTTATATCTGGGTGGGTGGGTGGATTTAAGTCCGAACCCTGACCCGATCTGAGACCCAGGGGCGGAGGAGTTTCCGAGCTTGGCAGTTCAGGCTCCGGGATGTTGCTCAACAGGTCTGGCCCACTGCCTGATTCTAGGTTCAAGGTTTGGGCCATGTCCTCCCATAAACGGGTATCCGGCTCGGAGTGCTCGGGAATCCGGACATAGTTTGTCCTCAGGATAGAGGAAGAATTGCTGCATTGCTCCTCCACCAGCGCTATCTGATGGGTGACCGGCGGGGAGTTAATCTCCCTTTGGTCGAGTTTAAGCCCAATCCGATCATAGTCCGTAGCGACACCCAGGGCAGCGATGTGATCCAAGAGCTCGTTCAAGGAAGAGAGCTCCATTGGATCCAACTGCTCGGCGAATTTCGGGCCGACGTGGAGGCTGTTTTCGATGACCCCAGAAGTCATCGTCGGCGCAGCGGCCAAACGGGCGGTCATGATGAAACCGCCTAGCCGGAGAGTTTGGCCTACGGCTAGGGCTCCCACAGAGGTGATGTTGTCCTTGACTACGAGACGAGCCATCCAGCCTTATGATGACGACACAGTGGAACTCTCAATGAAAGCACCAATGTCGGTGTCAAAACCGGCGGATCTCGGGTAGGGGGTCCCGAACTGTGCATCTAAGGCGGATGGTAACAGGAGGCGGGGGACACGATGTTTACCCAGGTTCGGGCCCTCTCGATGGAGGTAATACCCTACTTCTTGCTTGATTGAAATTGATGATATGAGTATTACAAGAGTTGATCTACCACGAGATCGTAGAGGCTAAACCCTAGAAGCTAGCCTATGGTATGATTGTTCTTCTCCTACGGTCTAAACCCTCCCGTTTATATAGACACCGGAAGGGGCTAGGGTTACACAGAGTCGGTTACAAGGGAGGAGATCGACATATCCGTATTGCCAACCTTGCCTTCCAGGCCAAGGAGAGTCCCATCCGGATACGGGACGGAATCTTCAATCTTGTATCTTCATAGTCCAACAGTCCGGCCAAAGGATATAGTCCGGCTGTCCGAGAACCCCCTAATCCAGGACTCCCTCACCCTACCACACAGCCCCCAGTGCGCTTCCCCTGGTGGAAGTGAGGTTGCCGCGCTGGGGTCGCCGTCCGCCGCTGTGACCTGATCCACCTGCGACCCAGGCTTAGCGTAAGCCTGCTCCTGAGAGATTAGCGGTACCCTGCGGTTGTTGTCGTTGGCGGGGTCGGCGAGGCCCCTGGGTGGTTCCTGGAAGGCCTGAACTTCCAGCATCTCCTCTTCCCAACCCGGCTCGAGGAACGAGCTGGGGTCATCCTCCGGCGCATACTCTCGGTCCATGATGCGAGGCACATAGGCCTCCAGAGCCGCCGTCCTGGAACGCCAGCCGAGATGCCCCGTGCTCCATGTTGCTGGGCTTAGCGTGCCGCCCTGGGGGTGGTAGGGTGGCATCTCGCTGGGGCCACGGGGGATAACGTTCGTGACTGCTCCCATTGGGGGAAGCACAGGTACGGCCGGGTAACCGACACCACTGGCCGCGTCGACGCTGATGAACCCTCCTGGTGCGCCTGGGAGCACGCGGGTGGCGGCGAGGTCCACCGTGTGATCTGGCCACAACTTGAGGCATATGTAAGGAATAGAAAGGTGGCGTACCCTTGGTTGAGGTGTCCAACAGCTCAGCGACGTGCTCTAGCAATGCATCACGACTACTCTCTACCAGCCGGCACCGCAGCAGCTCCCGAGCCGCTATGAGTGCGGCTCTCATGTTCGCTTGCTCCCGTCGGGTGTGCACTACCGTCGCCGCAGCGTAGCTCGAGGCCCTTTCGGTGGCCCGCGTGCACCGCGTGGTAAGGGTGGAAGGCACCGGATCACGCCACCCGCGCCCCGCGGCGTTCGGTGATGCGTGGGCCGCTTGGAGCGCGGTGTTGAGGTCTTCTTGGGCTGACGGTACCGACCTGACTGGCCAAGCTGCCCAGTGGTCGGCATCGGTCCTCGGGTCACCGGACATCGGCACCGTGGGGTGTTGGCGGGTCGGCTGATGGAAAAGAGGCCTCGGCGCACCCCTACCTAGCGTGCCAAATGTTGGATTATGGGTTCCGGCAAAACCCTTGAGGTTCGCACTCTGATGTGCGCACGAAGATATCTCTCCCCCTAGCTCACTCTCTCACCACAATCTCAAAGCCTAGCTCGCCGAACCCAAGGAACAAGGGACACAAGAGTTTATACTGGTTCAGGCTGCCGATGTGGTGTAATACCCTACTCTAGTGTGGTGTGGTGGATTGCCTTGTAGGCTGGGATGAACAAGTACAAGGGAAGAACTACCTCCTAAGGAGAGGTGGTTTTGAGCTCGGTGAGCTTGTGCGTGTGTGGATGGAATGGATCTGATACCAAATGATTTGCCTTCTACGGTGGTGGCTAGTCCTATTTATGGAGGCCCGGGTCCTCTTCCCAAATATTAGGCTGGAAGGGATCCCACAACGGCCAATTTGAAGGGGGACAACTAGTACAAGCTATCCTGACAAAAGGTGGTCTTCGCCTACCAAAGGATCTGGCAGTGACGCCATCATGGGCTCTCCGATGACTCCATCCTGCCGTCCTGCAGGTCATGGTCTCGTTGCACCGATATGGAAACCTTTTCCTGTTGCATCGGGACTCCTTCCCTGCACCTGCTTCTTTAGCACCAAAGAGGAATCGAGTACTCTGCGCCCGCTGGCACCTGCCTGGCCTTCGTCATGGCTCACATCACGGGAACCTCATGAGGTGCCCCTCGCATTGATCTCTCCGCTCCTCGCGAGCCAGCCTAGTGAGGTTGCCCCTGAGGAGGTCTCGCATCGCCCGGCTCGCGAGGCTTAGCCCCTCGCGAGGGTCATGAGTGTTTGCTGGTGAAGATGGGCCATACCAGGCCGTTAGTGGAGTCATGTCGTGTGCCGCAGGCAGGCAGGTCTAGGGACCCCCGTTCCCAGAACGCCGACAGTAACCCCCGGGCCCAAGGTGCGCTCAGACTTGGCTTCGGGGCGAACCCAAGGGGCAAGTGCGGAGCGCCGCGGGCCCCAACTGCCTGCGGCCTTGATTGACGCGTGGCGACTGACAGGACGTGGGCGTCTTCGCTTCGAAGCTGCCTCGGCAACTGGCCGACTAACAAAAGGCTGGCGCGGGCCGCGTTGCCTTCATTGCTCACCTTCGTCTTGCTCGAGATCCCCTTCCTTGCTCCTCGTTCCCAAAGACTCTAGATCCGCCCGAATCCTCCTGTGAGCCTGCCAACAATGGCGCCCAACAAAGCTCGGGCCGCCCCTCCGCCATCTTGGTACGAGCCTGCGCTGAAAGGGCCAAGCGTCTCAGAGAAGAACCTTGCCACCACGCTTATGATGACAGCGAAGGGCGATGAGAAGAGGAAAGCCGCACTCCGGGCTGGCTCCACCGAGCCGGAGGCCTCGGGTAGCACCTTCTATCCCTTCTTCATGAGCAGCATCGTTGCGGGGTTGGTTCCCCCCGTCTCCGAATTATTCTATTCCGTCCTCAGTCATTACAAGCTTCATGCCCTCCATCTTCATCCCAACTCCATCCCCCTTCTGTTGATCTTCGCCTTCTATTGCGAGGCGTACGTTGGGGTGATGCCATCCGTGGCGCTGCTGCGCCACTTCTTCTATCTCCGGATCAAGGATTGCCCCTGCTTGCGTTGCGCCAACTTCGTTGCAGCCAACAAGACCAACACGATCTCGAAGGCCGAGAAGAATGCCGAGGGCTTCAGGCAAAAGTGGGTCCTGATGGATGCCAAGTGCTCTCACCCCTGGCTGGAGCTGCCGCCGGAGATGCCCACGTCTCACGACGGGTGGTTCCGCACAAAGCTCACCCACGCTCGGGCGGAACTGGTGCTGGAGAGGATTACCGCCGACCTGAAGCCCGATGACCCAAAGGCGGCGAGGCTGACGCGGGGCATGATCGTCAAGGAGTTCATGGCGCAGCACGTGGCTCCCCTCCAGGCGCGCTCGCGCCCCTTGTGGAAGCTCAGGGACGAAGGAGGCGACCTCCGCCTTTGTCCGGAGGCCCTGTCTGACGTGGAGCTGGGCACGGCCCTCCGCTCTTAGTTGGGGAGGACCAGGGGTACCTGCCAGACACCTTCGTTCCCGTGTACCGCCGTCCGGATGGGGTGAAGATTGTCGCCGCCATGCCTGTCTTCGATGGGCGTGGTCTTGTGCCGCCGGCACCCTCTGAGGCCCCGGCGGTGACGGTTCTGGTGCTGGTGTCCTCCGATGATTCTGGCGAGGAGGAGGAGTAGGAATCTGCGGCCACCCCGAAAGGGTCTGGGGAGACCTCTCCTCTGTGCAAGGCCGATCTCCTCCGCATCTTGCCTGACAACGACGATGTTGACGGCCACCCAATGAGGGAAGATCTGCCCCCTGTTAGGGTCCTACGAGGTCCAGGCTCTCCCCCTCGAGGAAGCCGCCTCCCGGTGTCCCAACGAAGAGCAGATCGGCGCTGATCTCTCGGGGTGACGCCTCCGCCATGTCACCGCCCGGAGCCACCCCGGCCTCGCCGACTCCTCGGGCCCGTGCGCTAGCACCCCATGCCGCGAGGCCCCCAGGCTCCGCACTTCTGAAGAGGCGGCGGGACTACGCCGCCGTGGACTAGTGAGTATCCTTCCATGACCTTGCCCTTGCTCCTACTTCCGTTGCGGCTTCCTAATGCTTCCGTCGTCATTGAAGAAGAAGAAGGAGGGGGCGGCCACATCCTCAGGGACCCAGCAGCCTGGCACGGCCGCACCTCCTTCAGTGTAGAAGGGCGGCGATGGTGCCCGCACCTCTCCGGCCCGGTCTTCCTCGCGAGGCCCAGAGGAGTGTCACATCCCTAGTTCTGGTATGACCTAGACTAGCTAGTCATGTGTGCATCATGTTTAAATTTCATTTAAATTGAAGTGGGGATCTGTGAAACCCTCAGAATCATTTCTGGAAATGACCCAGATAAAAATTGCTCCAAAAGGGTCCAAGAAAATGTTCATGTTGCTCTCTGAAAATATTGGACAGAGATAAAAATCAAACCAATATTTTTAGGAGCTCATAAGTATTTATTTTGGCCATTTGGAATTAATGCATAATTACTTGCTTTGGATATATATTTGCTATATATATAATATATGTGCAAATATTCTGAATTTTGGTGAGGGGCTTGGAATAATCCCTTAGGTCCCTGCAAAAATTGTCAGAAGAAAATAAAATGGTTAGTATTTTTATAAACCAAACAAATGTCAGAAATTATAAAAGAAAAAGAAATAGGAAAAGGGAGCTTACCTGCGGCCTGCACTGTGCGGCCTGGCCTGGCCCAGCAGCCGGCCCAGCTGACTGGCCAGCGCCAGTCGTCCCCCTCCTCGCGCTAGAGGGACAGGGCGCGTGGTCGCCGCACGCCGCGCGCATGCACGCCACGGCACTACCTGCCTGCCATCCCCTCTTCGACCTGGCCTCGCCAGAAGCGCCCAGCTCCCCTGGCCTCACTCCCTCTCTCCTGCGCCTCTCCCCTCCTCTTTCTCGCTCTCTCTTCCGACGCCCGAACGCCGGAGAGCATCGCCGCACGCCGACGCGCCACAGCCACCCCGAGCCTTCTCGCCGTGTCCCCGAGCTCCGCATCGACGATCTCGCCTATCCACCGAAAGAAGCCACTCCGGACGCCCGGCAACGACTGCATCGTTGTCGTCTTCAAGCTTCGGCCGCCGGCAACCCCACCGTCGATTCGACGCCGTCCAGGCTTCCCCGAGCTCGCCGTCGACACCCTTGGATCCGTTGTGAGCCACTGCATCGACTCCCCCTACTCTCCTGCTCTCCCCTGCCCTCTAGCTCCCCTGCCGCATGAGTCGAAGCTCGGCTCCGCCATTGCCGCAGCGCGCGCGCTCACCGTGCTTCGTTCGCTGCCTTCGTGCAACGGGCATGCTCCACAGAGCCCCTGACACCGTTGTGTAGCCCAGCCGGCTCGAAAGCGAGTCCCCGCGCAGCGCCAGCACCGCACCGAGCTCCGCCGCCGCATGAGCTCACCGCCGTCGCCGCTACACGTCGTCCCCAGCGACCCCACGACCACTGCTGGATGCCCCGGACCACGGGCTGTCCAACGCACCTAACCGCACGTCCAGCCGTGGCCGGAAACGGTCGGCCAGCGATCGCCACCGCGTCGGGTCATCGCCGACGTAACCCCGCCGACGTGGCACGGCCATTAGTGGCTAAACCCCACTAATTAGCCGCCCTACAGCCACTGACAGCAGGCCCCACAGCAGGTCAAAGGTGAGTCAACGCGGGGTTAACCCCTGTTTCTGGATTTAAAATAAATCAGGAAATTCCAGAAAATTAGTAAAACTTCTAAAATTCATAGAAATTCAACCGTAGCTCAGGTTTAAATAATTTATATATGAAAAATTATCAGAAAAATGCAATCTATCCATCTGTACTAGTTTCATGCATGACAAACCAACTTATACCTACTGTATAAGTGAAAACATATAAATGCATATTAAGACTTAAATAGAGTTGCATTTGAACCTTTGGTTCAAATGGATCTCTTCCAAGTTGAATGCTAAATGCATTGGCTCAAAATACATCACATATTCATGCCATATTCATGCATCATATTGTTGCATATGATTGTGTTTTGATTGTCGACACCGTTCCTTCTCGATAGGTCCTGCTCCGGAGAGTGTTCCAGAGTACCTGTCTGAGGAGCAGTGCCACCCTGTTGATCTACCAGACAAGCAAACCCCCTTTGTTCATTCTGATACAATCCTACTCTCTCGCTCCTGCTCTCTTTTACTGCATTAGGACAACAACGATTCAACTGCTACTTTATGCTGCGGTAGTTGAACCCATTCCTCTGCATGACCTGTCATTGCCACAGTAAATAGTTGAAACCCACTAGCATGTGTAGGAGTTGGTTGAGCCATGTTGTGTTCCTACCATGCCTTGCCTGCTATTGCTTAGAGTTGTGTCAGGTCTGGTTCATTGGGAATGAATTGGAGTGTTACGATATGTTTTGGTGCCGAGAGTTAAGCGTGTGAACACGATTTGGTAAAGGTAGCGGTGAGAGGCCATGTAGGAGTACATGGTGGGTTGTCTCATTGGAACCGTCCTTAAGCACGAGTTCTGTGTAAGTCGTCCAATGACTAGCTACTACCACACATTGGGCTCCGGGGTAACTCGACCCCTCTCGACTTACTAACCAACTTGATCTCTGTCCAGGAGTTGCAATTAGTTTCTGGTGTTTGTAGGTAGTGTTAGTAGTCTACCAAGTGGCACCCGGCCAGGGTGGGCTTGGGACAGACTAGGCACAAGTGGCACGGTGTACCAGCGAGATCCATCCGCGAGGTGGGCTCGGGAACCCTGTACACATCGTTTGGGGCCGTGAGCGACACCCCGGACGGATCTCCTTGCGGATGGAACCCGAATAGGCGATAAACCTGGACTAGAGTCTTCTGTGGTTAGTCAGGTCGTGGCCAACACCCTCGCCAGGCTTCCGCTTGAAGGTTGCCGAGGTACATGACATGTACATGGTGGTAAGTGGCGAGAGCATGTGTGACGCAGTACACCCCTGCAGGGTTATCATGATCTATTCGAATAGCCGTGTCCTCGGTTATGGACTTCTTGGATGCTTACGTGGTACATAGAAAACTTGAAGTGGATACTCTAAAATGCTCAAGATAAGTGTGAGTGCTATGGATGGCTTCTCGTTGTGAGACGGGAATGAATCCATAGTGGTGTATTGAGGTGGTGATTAGTGGACTCGTGTGCGCCTTCTTACCTCAAAGAAGTTTCTCGTAGTCGTAGAATAGGATAGCCACTGAGTCAAGCTGGCTTGCTGCAACTAAACCCCACACTACCTTCTTGATACAAATGCATGTATGATAGGGTCTGATGTAAGTCTTGATGAGTACCGTTGTACTCATGTTGCTTTATTTATGTTTTGCAGCGGAGACTTTGGTCTTATTAGTAGATCCGCTTGGACTTCGACGGGTAGCTTGTACCTCAGCTACGATCTTGCACCCTTGGGAGGTCTTGTAGATAGTCAGGCTTCTCAGCCTTTTTCCTTTGTAGTTGTCTGTACCCAGACATGTAATGCTTCCGTTGCTTGTATGCTCTGAATGATGGGTCATGTGACCCCTATTTGTACTTAATGCTATGTGGCTCTTCTGGGCCTTTTTATCTATATGAGTTTGCGTTATGTTGTGATGCCATGTTGTACAGCACATACTTGCATGTTATGCATACGTGTAACGTGTATTGCTATGTGTGGGATCCGACAATCTAGTTGTCTATCCTTGGCAGCCTCTCTTATGGGGAAATGTAGTCTAGTGCCTCCTTGAGCCATAGTAGTCCGCTACAGCCCGGTTCATCGGAGTCCTGCTAGCCCAGCACTACTGCTCTGGACACTTGACTGGCCGGCATGTGTTTCATTTCGTTCCTGTGTCTGTCCCTTCGGGGAAATGTCACGCGGTGACATCCGGAGTCCTGCCTAGCCTGCTACAGCCCGGGTTCCCGGAGTCCTGTTAGCCCAGTGCTACAGCCCGGATTCACACGCTGCTGACCAACACGCTCGATGTTGATTCATGTATGCCTGTCCCCATACGTTAGTGCCGCTTTGGGTTCACGACTAGCCATGTCGGCCCGGGTTCTCTGTCATATGGATGCTAGCGACATTGTCATATACGTGAGCCAAAAGGCGCAAACGGTCCCGGGCCATGGTAAGGCGACACCCGTGGAAATACCGTGCGTGAGGCCGCAAAGTGATATGAGGTGTTACATGCTAGATCGGTGTGACTTAGAATCGGGGTCCCGACAAGGAGCGTCTCCAGGGGAGAGCGACCCCTGAAGCCACGTCGGCTCTCGAGGAGCTTGTCCTCAGCTCGCTGGCCGAGGCCCCACAGGCTCTAGAGCTCCTGGCTTCTTCTTCCACCGCCGTCAACCTGCAGGTCTTGGCGACGACGCTGCCTTCTTCTTCTGTCCCACCACCAATTCGTGATCCTTCTGCCTCGCCAGACACCCTGGAGCATGCCCTTTCTGCGCTGACACGGCTGCGGGGTGATCTTCAAGGCGCCGACCGTCGCCTGGTGGCCGGGCGCCTGGAGCTGATCTCTGGCTGGTTGCACTCCAATGCATCCGTCCGTGCGGCACTGAGCCAGGCCGCGGCGGCTTCCGAGAAGGACAAGCAGGCCGCCACCCAAGCGGTAGCTGGTCGCAACGTGGCGCTGAAGGACACTGGGGCCGCCCAAGATCACTGCCGGTCGCTGGAGGCCGAGCTGGAGACCATGCACAACAAGCGCACAGCCGAGGCTCGCGACCGCAAGGCAGAGGAGGAGAAGATGAAGGCCCAGGAAGACGCGGTCAACGGTCGTCACGCCAAACTGGAGCAGTCGGCGAGGGCGCAGGCCACAGAGCGCAACCGCCTGGAGGAGCTGGAGAAGAAGATGGAGGCTAAGAAGACCCTGCTGGAGGCCAGGGTGAAGATTCTTGCCGAGGACCGCGTGGCCTTCAAGTCCCTTGAGGAGAGATCCCAGGAAGCGCTGCGGGCACTCTACGAGAAGGGCTTGGGGAAGCCACCGTCCACGGACGACGATGGCCCCGCCCAGCTGCTTCCTTATCTTGTTGAGGCACTGGAGGGCGTCGTTGACGGGATCGGCCCCATGGTGGAGGGGGAAGCCCGCGCGCTTTCTTCTTCGGCTCTGGCGCGCATATTCAGCCGCCTGCATCTTCGCAACCCCGGCGGCGAGCTCGGCGAGCTTCTCGATCCTGTGGAGGAGGCGCGGTGCGCAGCCGTCGCCGCAGCCATGGAGGGCCAGGTGCAAGCCCTGTTGAAAAAGTTCCTCGCCATCGAGCCTGCGCCTCCAACCGATGGCCCTGCCGATCCTGCGGCCGATGCCAACGACACGGCCGACGGTGCCGCTGCTGGCGGGAAGGCGCTCCCTCACGACGGCACCCAAGGCTGAAGAAAGGGCTTGCTGGTGAAGAACGGCGCTCCTTCTCGTTTTACTCTCCCATGAGCTTTCCTATGACATGAGACATGCCTCGAGGAGGCGTTAATACTGCTTGTCGTTTGGGGGACAATATGCGGTGTAATAATTTATTTAGGTTTCGCGATTTCCTTCCCGTTTGCTTGATGTTCTATGTTGGCAGGGCCCGACCCGCGCATACCTCAGCCGCCGTTGGGCCGTCGGATCACCAGGACGGACCAAGGGGTGAGGGGCTACGTGGCCAGTTAGGCTCCTGAGTCGCGATGCTTAGGAGTCCCCCTTGACGCGCAAACGGTCTGCGGGAAGAAGCCGCTAAGGTAGGTCTTAGGGTTCTACATCGGCAGGGCCCGACCCCGCGCATACCTCAGCCGCAGTTGGGCCGTCCGGATCACCAGGACGGACCAAGGGGTGAGTGGTTACGTGGCCAGTAAGGCTCCTGAGTCACGATGCTCAGGAGTCCCCCTTGACGTTCAAACAGACCTTCATACCTGTCTCGCCGAGGTCCCGCTCGGGAGTGGTGCCGTCCGGATCACCAGGACGGACAAAGGGGTGAGTGGTTACGTGGCCAGTAAGGCTCCTGAGTCGCGATGCTCAGGAGTCCCCCTTGACGTTCAAACAGACCTTCATACCTGTATCGCCGAGGTCCCGCTCGGGAGTGGTGCGCGACGACCAGGTCCGAGGGACCTGGCAAGGCAGCATACGCTAGGGCGGGCCTGAGCGTAGCCCCCGTGCCAAGCCCCCTCGCGTGACTCTCCCGAGGGGAAATGAAAGTTCAACTATCCCTGGGTGGTTTTGGTAATTCCTAACAACATATAGCTCATTGAGCTAATGCTATTTCAAGATAAACATTTCAGGAAAGCTCAATGATTGGCATGACATGGATTAGGAATGTGGACCCCTCAAAATTCTAAGGACAAAAGATTGGCTCAAGCTCTAAAGCTCAAGACTCTACATTTTACTTTTAGTGATCGAAGATCACATTGAGTCCATAGGAAAAGCCAATACTATTAAAAGGGGATGAGGTGTTGCTTAATGGGTTACTTTCTCGAAATGCTTAGTGATATGCTCCAAAAACCCTCAACCCCATTCTCATATCCACATTTGTCCCAAACCAAAAGTCAAACTCGGCCCCACTGAAACTTTCTATCCGGCGCCACCGAGTTCAGTTGACATAGACACTACCACAAAACCCTAGTCATTTTGGTCTCACCGATAGGGATCTCAGTCTAACTGAGATGGGATTGCAAACTCTCTGTTTCCCTTCGTAACATTCTGATCCAATCGAAATGAGTGATCGGTCCCACCGAGTTCGCAATGCAAACTCTCTGTTTCCCCTTCGTAACGTTTCGGTCCAACCGAGATGAGCAAATCAGTCGCACCGAGTTTGCCTGACTAACTGTCTGGTTAGCTTATTACCAAAGTCGGTCTCACAGAGTTTGTGTAATTGGTCTCACCGAGATTACGTTATGCCCTAACCCTAATGAAATCGGTCTCACCGATTTGACATTTCGGTCCCACTAAAAATCGTAACGTTCACATTTTGAACTAAGTTGGTCTGATCGAGTTTCATTATTCGGTCCCACCAAGTTTGGTGATTTGTGTGTAATGGTTAGATTTTGTGTGGAGGCGATAAATACCCCTCCACCCACTCTTCATTCATGGAGAGAGCCATCAGAACATGCCTACACTTCCATCATACACTTTCTAAGATAGGACCAACTACTCATGTGTTGAGGTCAAGATATTCCATTCCAACCATATGAATCTTGATCTCTAGCCTTCTCCAAGTTGCTTTCCACTCAAATCATCTTTCCACCAAATCCAAATGTGTGAAAGAGAGTTCAGTGTTGGGGAGACTATCATTTGAAGCACAAGAGCAAGGAGTTCATCATCAACACACCATCTATTACCTTTTGGAGAGTGGTGTCTCCTAGATTGGTTAGGTGTCACTTGGGAGCCTCCGTCAAGATTGTGGAGTTGAACCAAGGAGTTTGTATGGGCAAGGAGATCGCCTACTTTGTGAAGATCTACCCTAGTGAGGCAAGTCCTTCATGGGCGATGGCCATGGTGGGATAGACAAGGTTGCTTCTTCGTGGACCATCCGTGGGTGGAGCCCTCCGTGGACTTGCGCAACCGTTACCCTTTGTGGGTTGAAGTATCCATCAACGTGGATGTACGATACCACCACCTATCGGAACCACACCAAAAATCTCCGTGTCTACATTGCGTTTGCTCCCTCCAAACTCCTCCATTTACCTTCATGTGCAATGTTTTACATTCCGCTGCTATACTCTTAGACTTGCATGTGTAGGTTGTTTACTTGACAAGCGCTAAGTTGCTAAAATCTGCCAAGACTTAAAATTGGGAAAAGGCTAGATTTTTATTTGGTCGAGTAGTCTAATCACCCCCCTCTAGACATACTTCGATCCTACAAGTGGTATCAGAGCTTTGGTCTCCATTTACCTTGATTTCCATAGCTTTTGGTGATCATAGCCTTGGTTTGACAACCTAGGAGAGTATGGCGTCTAGCGAGGGAAATTACCACCGTAGAGGTCCTTACTTTGATGGTACTAATTTTGCTAGTTGGAAGCATAAGATGAAAATGCATATTCTTGGAGATAACCCCGCCGTTTGGGCAATTGTGTGTATTGGCTTGCAAGGTGAATTATTTGATGGGAGAGAACCGAATCGTGAAGCTACCGCGGTAGAGTTGAAGATGCTGCAATACAACGCTCAAGCTTGTGATGTTCTCTTCAACGGATTGTGCCCCAAAGAATTCTAAAAAATCAGCCGTGAGAATGCAAAGGAAATTTGGGATACTTTGATTGATATGAACGAAGGTACCGACTCCATCAAGGAATCCAAATTGGATGTGCTTCAAAGTCAACTTGACATGTTCAAAATGAAGGATGGTGAAGGTGTCGCTGAAATGTACTCTAGGCTTGCTCTCATCACAAATGAGATTGCCGACTTAGGAAGTGAAGAGATGACTGATAGATTCATCATCTTGAAGATCCTAAGAGCATTGGATGGAAAATATGATACCGTGTGCACATTGATCCAAATGATGCCCAATTACAAAGATCGCAAGCCAACGGAAGTCATTGGAAGATTTGTTGCTCATGAGATGCCACTTAAGGATAAGGAAGAGCTCCACAACAAGGAAAGTGGTGCTTACAAAGCCCCATGTGATGCTCTCACATCATCAAGTGAGAAACAAGCCTTCAATGAAGAATTAAGCCTAATGGTAAAAACATCAACAAGTCCTACAAGAGTAGAAGCATGGAGAGAAGTTCCAAGTCAAGGTCCTACAATGAAAAAAGATCTTCAAGTCATGAACGAAATTGCTACAATTGTGGAAGACCTGGACACTACTTCAATGAGTGTACGGCTCCCTACAAAAGAAGAGAAGATTCTCCCAAAAGAACAAGTAGAAGAGAAGAATCACCACCAAGAGAGAGAAGGAGTAGAGATGATCGCTATGAACGTAGATCTTCTTGGAGAAGCAAGGATTCAGAAAGGAAGGACAAATCATCAAAGAGCTACACAAAATGAAGACATCAAGCTCATGTTGGTGAATGGGTATCTGACTCCAACTCTGACCATCACTCCGAAAGAAGTTATCACTCCGACTCCGAATATACTCAAGATGTAGGTGTTGCCGGCCTAGCACTTGTGTCAACCAACTCCTACGACATATTTGACTCACCAAATGAAGGAATTGGAAGATGCTTCATGGCTAAAGGTCCAAAGGTAACACACCCCGAGTATTTTTATTTCAATAGTGATGAAGATGATTTGCTAGGAGATGATGATTTACTTGTTGATAACTCTAGTTATGAAAACTATGATAAACTTGCTAGTAATCATGATAATCAAGATAAAATGAATGACAATGATAAGAAGGAGATTGAGCGTCTAACTAAAAACTAAACAATCTTAAGTTAGCTCATGAAGCTACCTTGGAAGACCATCGAGAGCTTTTAAAGACTCATGAGAAGCTACGCTTTAAAAAGCTCAACCATGAGCAAGAGCATGAGTTCTTAAAAGCAATAAATGATGATCTTGGCAAGAAAAGCTCTTCTTACATTGCCAAGCGTTTACTCTTGTCTACTTACATGCCACAAGTAAAATCTAGCAACAAGAGTAAGAAAGATTCTTCAACTAATAGTAACAATAACCATGCTAAATCCAATATTGTTGCTTCTAGTAGTTCTCTTGATTCCACTAATGATTCTCTTAGCCAAGTTACTCTTGAGCAAGAAAATAACTTATTGAAGGGAATTATAGAGAAACGTGTTTACAAGAGCCTTGCCGGAAGTAAGCAATTTGAGGAAATTGTACGCAAGCAAGGAAGGCACCGGAAGAATCAAGGAATTGGTTTTGAACGAAAGTTCAATGCCAATGGAGTTGAGTGGGAAGAAGATCAATACCCCAAGATGAAGTTTGTTCCTCAATAAGAGAAGTATGATCCCACTTCTTTTCAAGGAACACAAGCTCAAGATGATCTTCCACCACAAGACCACAAGCAAAAAGGGAAGGACATGCTTCAAGAGGAGATTGATGCATTTGAAGAAGGTCCCAAGGCCTTGGTCAAGTGGGTCCCCAAGACTACAACAAGTTCCACTTCATCAAGTACGACTACAATGTCGGATTTCGGGTTCCGGCAAAACCCTTGAGGTTCGAACACTGGGGTGTGCACGAAGATTTCCCCTACCAAATCACGCCCTCAGCCTCAGCGGATCTCAAGGCCTAGCTCGACGAACCCGCAACACAAGAGACACGAGATTTATACTGGTTCGGGCCACCGTTGTGGTGTAATACCCTACTCCAGTGTGGTGTGGTGGATTGCCTCTTGGGCTGAGGATGAACAATACAAGGGGAAGAACAACTTCGTGAGGAGAGGTGTTCTTGTGCTTGGTGGTGTGAGGATGATCTGAATCAGTTCGGGTTGAGTTCTCAACCCGTCACCTCCTACTGTGGTGGCTAGTCCTATTTATAGAGGCCCTGGTCCTCTACCCAAATATTGAGCGGGAAGGGAGCCTACAACGGCAAATTTGAAAGGGGACAGCTAGTACAAGCTATCCTGACTAAAGGTGGTCTTCGCGTGGCAAAGGCTCTGGTGGTGACGCCGTCTTGGGCTCCACGGTGACCTCCGTCCGGCCGTCCAACTGGACTTGGCCTCGTTGCACCGATATGGACATGTTTGCCTGATGCCTCGGTACTCATCGCCTGCGCTTGCCTCCTTAGCACCAAGGAGGAAACAAGGACACTGTGTGCACTGGCGCCCGCCTGGCCTTGCTCGTCATGGCTGACGTCGTAGGAACCTCGCGAGGTTCACTTGCCTTGATCTCTTTGCCCCTCACGAGCCAGCCTGGTGAGGCCACACCCGAGGAGGTCTTGTGTTGTCCACCTCACGAGGCCAGGACCCTCGCGAGGTTCTTGGGCGTTTGCTGGTGAAGATGGGCCGTACTGGGCCGCGAATGGAGCCACGCCGCGGGCTACAGGCAGGCAAGTCCGGGGACCACCGTTCCCAGAACGCCGAAAATAGCCCCCGGGCCCAAGGCGCTCTCGGACTTGGCTTCAAGGCGAAGCCAAAGGGGAAGTGCGTAGCGCCGCGGGCCCAAACAGCCTGCGGTGTTGGTCGACGCATGGCGATTGATTGGACATGGGCGTCTCTGCTTCCCCACGCTGCCTCGGCAACTGCCCGCCTGACAAAAGGCTGGCGCGGGCTATGCTTGCCTTCATTGCTTCCTTCCTCCTTGCTCTAGATCCCCTTTCTCGCCCCTGACTTCCGAAATCTCCAGATCTGCTCCCATTACCTTCCGCATCAGCGACCAATGGCTCCCCGGAAATTCAAGGTTTCTTCGCCGCCCGCCTGGTACGAGCCGGCTCTGGATGTGCCCAATGTCTCAGAGAATAACCTAGCCGTCATGCGCCTACTGACGGTGGGAGAGAGCAACGAGAGGGGGAAGACCGAGCTCCGGGCTGGCTCCACCGTGCCGGAGCCTGCGGGAAGCACCTTCTTCCCCTTCTTCATGAGCAGCGTCGCCGCGGATCTGGTTCGCCACTTCTCCGACTTCTTCTATGAGGTCCTTCGCCATTATGGGCTGCGGGCGCTGCATCTTCATCCCAACTCTGTTCTCCTTCTGTCAATCTTCGCCTTCTACTATGAGGCGTATGTCGGCGTGATGCCGTCTGTGGCTCTGCTATGTCACTTCTTCTTCCTTCGCATCAACGATGGTCATACCTCCGGGTGCACCAACTTCATCGCGGCTCGCAAGGCTAACTCGATCTCGAAGGCTGGGAAGAAGGCCGAGGGCTTCAGGAGCAAGTGGGTCATGATGGACGCCAAGTGCATCCACCCATGCTTGGTGCTGCCAACAGAGATGCCCCAGTCTGACGCGGGGTGGTCTCATGCAAAGCTCACTGATGACCGGGCGACGTCGGTGCTGGAGAAGATGAACGCCGACCTGAAGCCGGGCAACGCGAAGGCGGCGAAGGTGACGGGGGCCATGCTCCTGATGGAATTTGCAATCCTACGCGTGGCCCCGCTTTAGGCACGTACGCGCCCCTTGTGGAGGCTTGGGGGCGAAGAAGACAAGGCTCGCTTGAGCCCGGAAGCCTTGCCTGACGAAGAGCTGGTTGCGGCTCTCCGCCTCTTGGTTGGGGATGACCAGGAATACCCGCCAAGCTCCTTCGTCCCCTTGTTCCGACGCAACGACGGGGTGCAGGTCGTGGCTGCCAGGCCAACCTTTGATGGGTGCGGGCTGGTGTCGCCAGCGCCTCCTGCGGTCTCGGCTGCGACGGTGCCAGTGGAGGTGTCTTCTGACGACTCTCGCAAGGAGGAGGAGGAAGACGAGGAGCGCGGCTTGGAGGCGACCCCCGAGGGGATGGGGGAGACCACCCCCTTGTGCAAGGCTGACATCCTCCGCACCCTGCCTGACGACGATGAGTCCGATGCCCTCTAGAGGGGGGGAGCTGCCTGCGATCCCGACGAAGGGCAGGTCGGCTCTGATCTCCCAAAGTGCTGTCCAGCTCTGACGCCACCTAGGGCTGCTTCTGGCCCGTCTGCTGCTCCTTCTTCTGCCCCTAGAGCCCGTACGCCCGCGCCCCAGGCTGGGAGCCTCTCGGTCTTCAAGGTTAGCAAGAGGAGGGTGGACAAGTAAGTGCTCTTGCCTTGTTTTATTCTTTCTTCTGCTGCTTGACCTTGACGCTTCCTTGATGTGCGATTAGGCTGACGCCTGCGGCGAAGAAGAGGAAGGAGGAGGTGATGGTGCTGCTCGGAACCAACCTGCCTGCTCCGGCTGTGTCTCCCTCCGTGGAGAAGGGCAGCGTTGGCGCTCATGTCTCTCCGGCTCGGTCGTCCTCACGAGGCCTGGGGGCGAATCCTCGGGAGGAGTCAGCCCTCGTGGCTCTGCTGCTTCGAAGGCGCCAGTGTCCAGCTCGGCTACTGAGGTCTCGAAGGCGCAGGAGCCCCCAGTCTCCCAGGCTATGGTGACGATACCTTCTCCTCCTCCTTTCGCTGCACCGCTGATTCCAGGCCCTTTGCCTCCCCTGACCTCTTGGAGCGTGCTCTTTCTGAGATGACCCGACTCTGAGAAGATCTTCAGGGCGCCGACCCCCTTCTGGTGGCTGGGCGCCTGGAGCTAGTCTCTGGCTGGCTCCAGTCTAACGTGTCCATTCGGGCGGCGCTGACCCAGGCCACGGCGACCTACAAGAAGGAGAAGCAGGCCGCCACCCAAGCAGCGGCTGCTCGCGAGGCGGCGCTGAAGGACGTCGAGGCCGCCCAGGATTGGTGCCGAGTGCTGGATGCTGAGCTGAGGACCCTGCGCAACGAGCGTGCAGAAGAAGCCCGTAGCCGCAAGGCGGAGGAGGAGAAGATGAAGGCCCGGGAGGACACCGTCAAGGGTCGCGATGCCGAGCTGGAGCAGTCGGTGAAGGTGCAGGCCGCTGAGCGGGGCCGGTTGGAGGTGAAGGAAATATGCCCTAGAGGCAATAATAAAGTATTATATATTTCCTTATATCATGATAAATGTTTATTATTCATTCTAGAATATTATTAACTGGAAACGTAATACATGTGTGAATACATAGACAAACAGAGTGTCACTAGTATGCCTCTACTTGACTAGCTCGTTAATCAAAGATGGTTATGTTTCCTAGCCATAGACATGAGTTGTCATTTGATTAATGGGATCACCTCATTAGGAGAATGATGTGATTGACTTGACCCATTTCGTTAGCTTAGCACCCGATCGTTTAGTATGTTGCTATTGCTTTCTTCATGACTTATACATGTTCCTATGACTATGAGATTATGCAACTCCCGTTTACCGGAGGAACACTTTGTGTGCTACCAAACGTCACAACGTAAATGGGTGATTATAAAGGTGCTCTACATGTGTCTCCAAAGGTACTTGTTGGGTTGGCGTATTTCGAGATTAGGATTTGTCACTCCAATTGTCGGAGAGGTATCTCTGGGCCCACTCGGTAATGCACATCACTATAAGCCTTGCAAGCATTGTGACTAATGAGTTAGTTGCGGGATGATGTGTTACAGAACGAGTAAAGAGACTTGCCGGTAACGAGATTGAACTAGGTATCGAGATACCGACGATCAAATCTCGGGCAAGTAACATACCGGTGACAAAGGGAACAACGTATGTTGTTATGCGGTCTGACCGATAAAGATCTTCGTAGAATATGTGGGAGCCAATATGGGCATCCAGGTCCCGCTATTGGTTATTGACCGGAGACGTGTCTCGGTCATGTCTACATAGTTCTCGAACCCGTAGGGTCCGCACGCTTAACGTTACGATGACAGTTTTATTGAGTTTTTATGTACCTAAGGAGTTCGGCGTCCCGTATGAGATCGGGGATATGACGAAGAGTCTCGAAATGGTTGAGACGTAAAGATCGATATATTGGACGACTATATTCGGACTTCGGAAAGGTTCTAAGTGATTTGGGTATTTTTCGGAGTACCGGAGAGTTACGGGAATACGTATTGGGCCTTATTGGGCCATACGGGAAAGAAGGAAAAGGGCCTCAAGGGTGGCCGCACCCCTCCCCTTGGTCTGGTCCGAATTGGACTAGGGAAGGGGGGCGCCCCCTTCCTTCCTTCTCTTTTTCCCTTCCTCTTTTCCTATTCCATATGGGAGGTGGAATCCTACTAGGACTAAGGAGTCCTAGTAGGACTCCACACTTGGTGCGCCCCCTCCTAGGGCCAGCCTCCTCCTCCCTTGCTCCTTTATATACGGGGGCAGGGGGCACCCCATGGACACAACAATTGATCCTTGAGATCTCTTAGCCGTGTGCGGTGCCCCCCTCCACCATATTACACCTCGATAATACCGTTGCGGAGCTTAGGCGAAGCCCTGCGTCGGTGGAACATCATCATCGTCACCACGCCGTCATGCTGACGAAACTCTCCCTCAACACTCGGCTGGATCGGAGTTCGAGGGACGTCATCGAGCTGAACGTGTGTAGAACTCGGAGGTGCCGTACGTTCGGTACTTGATCGGTCGGATCGTGAAGACGTACGACTACATCAACCGCGTTGTGATAACGCTTCCACTGTCGGTCTACGAGGGTACGTGGACAACACTCTCCCCTCTTGTTGCTATGCATCACCATGATCTTGCGTGTGCGTAGGAATTTTTTTGAAATTACTACGTTCCCCAACAGTGGCATCCGAGCCTGGTTTTATGCGTTGATGCTATGCACGAGTAGAACACAAGTGAGTTGTGGGCGATATAAGTCATACTGCTTACCAGCATGTCATACTTTGGTTCAGCGGTATTGTGAGATGAAGCGGCCCGGACCGACATTACGCGTACGCTTACGCGAGACTGGTGTCACCGTTCGGAGCACTCGTTGCTTAAAGGTGACTGGCGGGTGTCTGTCTCTCTCACTTTAGTTGAACCGAGTGTGGCTACGCCTGGTCCTTGCGAAGGTTAAAACAGCACCAACTTGACAAACTATCGTTGTGGTTTTGATGCGTAGGTAAGAACGGTTCTTGCTAAGCCCGTAGCAGCCACGTAAAACATGCAACAACAAAGTAGAGGACATCTAACTTGTTTTTGCAGGGCATGTTGTGATGTGATATGGTCAAGACATGATGTGATATAATGTGTTGTATGAGATGATCATGTTTTGTAACCGAGTTATCGGCAACTGGCAGGAGCCATATGGTTGTCGCTTTATTGTATGAGATGCAATCGCCATGTAATAGTTTTACTTTATCACTAAGCGGTAGCGATAGTCGTAAAAGCAATAAGTTGGCGAGACGACAACGATGCTACGATGTAGATCAAGGTGTCGCGCCGGTGACGATGGTGATCATGACGGTGCTTCGGAGATGGAGATCACAAGCACGGTGCTTCGGAGATGGAGATCACAAGCACAAGATGATGATGGCCATATCATATCACTTATATTGATTGCATGTGATATTAATCCTTTATGCATCTTATCTTGCTTTGTTTGACGGTAGCACTATAAGATGATCTCTCACTAAAATTTCAAGATAAAAGTGTTCTCCCTGAGTATGCACCGTTGCAAAAGTTCTTCGTGCTGAGACACCACGTGTTAATCGGGTGTGATAGGCTCTACGTTCAAATACAACGGGTGCAAAACAGTTGCACACGCGGAATACTCTGGTTAAACTTGACGAGCCTAGCATATACAGATATGGCCACGGAACACAGAGACCGAAAGGTCGAACGTGAATCATATAGTAGATATGATCAACATAGTGATGTTCACCATTGAAACTACTCCATCTCACGTGTTAATCGGACATGGTTTAGTTGCTTTGGATCACGTAATCACTTAGATGATTAGAGAGATGTCTATCTAAGTTGGAGTTCTTAAGTAATATGATTAATTGAACTTAAATTTATCATGAACTTAGTCCTAATAGTATTTTGCAAATTATGTTGTAGATCAATAGCTCGCGTTGTTGCTTCCCTGTGTTTATTTTTGATATGTTCCTAGAGAAAATTATGTTGAAAAATGTTAGTAGCAAAGATGCGGATTGGATCCGTGATCTGAGGATTATCCTCATTGCTGCACAGAAAAATTATGTCCTTGATGCGCCGCTAGGTGACAGACCTATTGCAAGAGTGATGCAGACGTTATGAACGTTTGGCTAGCTCAATATGATGACTACTTGATAGTTTAGTGCACCATGCTTAACGGCTTAGAATCGGGACTTCAAAGACGTTTTGAACGTCATGGACCATATAAGATGTTCCAGGAGTTGAAGTTAATATTTCAAGCAAATACCCGAGTTGAGAGATATGAAGTCTCCAACAAAGTTCTATAGCTAAAAGATGGAGGAGAATCGCTCAACTAGTGAGCATGTGCTCAGATTGTCTGGGTACTACAATCGCTTGAATCAAGTGGGAGTTAATCTTCTAGATAAAATAGTGATTGACAGAATTCTCTAGTCACCATCACCAAGTAAGTAGAACTTCGTGATGAACTATAGTATGCAAGGGATGACGAAAGTAATTCCCGAGCTCTTCGTGATGCTGAAATCGACGAAGGTAGAAATCAAGAAAAACATCAAATGTTGATGGTTGACGAGACCACTAGTTTCAAGAAAAGGCCAAAGGGAAGAAGGGGAACTTCAAAAAGAACGGCAAGCAAGTTGCTAATCAAGTGAAGAAGCCCAAGTCTGTACCTAAACCTGAGACTAAGTGCTTCTACTGTAAAGGGACTGGTCACTGGAAGCGGAACTACACCAACTATTTGGTGGATAAGAAGGATGGCAAAGTGAACAAAGGTATATTTGATATACAGATTGTTGATGTGTACTTTACTAGTGTTTATAGCAACCCCTCGGTAATTGATACTGGTTCAGTTGCTAAGAGTAGTAACTCGAAACGGGAGTTGCAGAATAAACAGAGACTAGTAAAAGTGAACAAAGGTATATTTGATATACGGATTATTGATGTGAACTTTACTAGTGTTTATAGCAACCCCTCGGTAATTGATACTGGTTCAGTTGCTAAAGAGTAGTAACTCGAAACGGGAGTTGCAGAGTAAACAGAGACTAGTAAAAGGCAAGGTGACGATGTGTGTTGGAAGTAGTTCCAAGATTGATATGATCATCATCGCACACTCCCTATACTTTCGAGATTAGTGTTGAAACTAAATAAGTGTTATTTGGTGTTTGCGTTGAGCATGAATATGATTTGATCATGTTTATTGCAATACGGTTATTCATTTAAGTTAGAGAACAATTGTTGTTCTATTTACATGAATAAAAACCTTTTATGGTCATACACACCAACAAAAATGGTTTGTTGGATCTCGATCGTAGTGATACACATATTGATAATATTGAAGCCAAAAGATGCAAAGTTAATAATGATAGTGCAACTTATTTGTGGCACTGTCGTTTATGTCATATTGGTGTAAAGCGCATGAAGAAACTCCATACTTATGGGATTTTGGAATCACTTGATGCTTGCGAACCGTGCCTCATGGGCAAGATGACTAAAACGCCGTTCTCCGGAACTATGGAGAGAGCAACAGATTTGTTGGAAATCATACATACAGATGTATGTGGTCCGATGAATATTGAGGCTCGTAGCAGGTAACATTATTTTTTGACCTTCACAGATGATTTGAGCAAATATGGGTATATCTGCTTAATGAAACAAAAGTCTGAAACATTTGAAAAGTTCATATAATTTCAGAGTGAAGCGGAAAATCATCGTAACAAGAAAATAAAGTTTCTACGATCTGATCGTGGAGAAGAGTATTTGAGTTACGAGTTTGGCCTTCAGTTAAAACAATGTGAAATAGTTTCACTACTCACGCCACCTGGAACACCACGGTGTAATGGTGTGTCCGAATGTCGTAATCATACTTTATTAGATATGGTGCGATATATGACGTATCTTACCGATCTATCACTATCATTTTGGGGTTATGCATTAGAGACAGCTGCATTCACGTTAAATAGGGCACCATCAAAATCCGCTGAGACGACGCCTTATGAAGTATGGTTTGGCAAGAAACCAAACTTGTCATTTCTTAAAGTGTCACGACCGGTTTTTCAATAAAATAATTATTGAGAGACCAATCCCTTTTACGGACCAGTAAGGAAGAATTCCTTCTCACTGGTAGACAATATCTTGGTCACAGAAGAAAAATACCAGGAGTACTGAATATAATACAAGGTTGAGCGGAGACTGCTCAACAATTATTACATGCACGCCGATAAAACAAGACGGCGGATAGGGTGGCAAACTACTAACTCACGATAATAACGGTGGTGGAAATATCACCGCGAAGCGAGTGATATGACTCCTGAAGACTACAGCTCTTCGAGCGTCGGAGTGAAGCTCGAGGAGACTTATTGCGGGTGGCGGAAGCGTATATAAAACAAGTGACCAATATCCGGGATCGCGCAGGACCGACTGGGACTCCTCTAGGCGTCGGACGCGCTATCAAGCTCTTCATCCAAGAGATCGCCTTCGTCAACATCTGGCCAAATCAACAAGCCAGGTGAGTACTATGAAAGTACTCGCAAGACAGTTCGGACATAAGATATAACAAATGTAAACATGAAGCATATGAACAATTAACTAGTGCGTTCAGACATAGAGATAATAAATACGGGGTGCCAAACGAGGGTCTGAATGACTCCTCGAGAGGAAACTGCAGAATAGTAATACTGGTGCCAAGCGAGGGTCTGAATGACTCCTCGAGCGGAAAATGCAGAATAGAAATACTGGTGCCAAACGAGTGTCTGAATGACACCTCGAGAGGAAAATGCAGAATAGTAATACTGGTGCCAAACGAGTGTCTGAATGACTCCTCGAGAGGAAAAAGCAGAATAGTAATACTGGTGCCAAACGAGGGTCTGAATGACTCCTCGAGAGGAAAATGCAGAATAGTACTTGCCACAGTCGGGCGTCGGGGCGACACCACATAAAGGGCTTATAACAGAAAACAAAGGCAGTGCGTGCCACAGTCAGACGTCGGAGCGACATCACATAAAGGGCTTATATTTAAAGTAAGAAACAAGAACAAGCCACAGTCGGACGTCTGCGCGACGTCACATAAAGGGCTTATATTGTAGCATAATAACTCAATAGCTCGGGAACATAAATTATCACAAGCACGAGACAAATATAAAGTTAGTCCATCCACAGGAATAACAAATAAACTGGATTTACCACTTGAGCTTGTTCACCGGGGACAAGTTATCCACGTGGATAGATATGGATATACTGATTACACTACTTGATCATGGGTACGATGACATGGAAGGAATTGACTCTGCAGAGTTTGTACTTAACCACAGCCAACGGATTTCAGTAGTCACGGGGACTAGTTCCATCTACGGTGTTTTGGAAGAAACACGTCTAACCAGTACACACCCAATTCAACCTTCCGAAGCCAGGGATCACCCTCGGCAACGTTCAAGAAAAACCTTGAGACGGGGACGCTACAACCTCGCGTAGCATGGGATCAAATATCTATACGCGCGCTCTAAGGGGGTGCCCCCCCTCTCGGTCCCAACCGGAAACACCCATGCCCCCTGACCGGATGACTGGCTTTAATCCTGGGCCAAGGTACCATCATCTCGGCCTCTCTGTTTGGTGTGTTCACGGAAAGAGGTTACCAACTTACTAAACCGCATCCTGGCAAATGAAACATGTGGTAGCACGGAAGGGGGAAGGAACGATAACGTGACTCCGTCCACGTTAACGTCGCAGAAAGTCGGATGACGCAAGGCTGGTATGCTACAACAGTACCACCTTGCTGCCCTTCATGTCACCACATGATTAGGCCATCTCTCATCAGAGATCATCGCAACTTTGGAACATGCGGGGAAAAGAACGATAACGTGACTCCGTCCATGTTAACGTCGGAGAAAGTCGGATGATGCAAGGCTGGTATGCTACAACAGTACCACCTTGTTGCCCTTCATGTCCCCACATGATTAGGCCATCTCTCATCAGAGATCATCGCAACTTTGGAACATGGGGGTAGTTGCCTTACAAGCAACGAGGTATTTACCGACACTCATATGCCACGCACAAACTTTCACGCAAACATGCAAAACACCTGTCATATCAAATGTTCAAAACATGCTTGCCTGGTTCGGAAAAGTCGGAGTCTAGCTCGACGAAGTTCGCGGCTCCGTCACCTCTTCTGGATCCTACGGCAATCACGAAAACGGGCACTAACGTGAAAACCAATGGGTGCACAGAAACTTCTCCAAATATTTTTCAAGTAAATCCCATAAAAAATTAGACAAAATTTTAAGACTGTCAGAAAAAGAATCACTCAAAAATCCCTTTTTAATAAAAAGTTATAAAGGTTTCTGTCTAGGGACTTATCTGTAATGAAACAGAAAAGTTCCAGGGTTTAAACTGAGAAAACAGAAAACGCTTCGGAAAGAAATGCGCTAGCTAAAGAGGGAAAGCGTATTTTGCCCGAAGGCGCCAACAGAAAATGGTTCGCGAAAGAATAGAACAGAGGCGGACATGCGGGTCCACATGTCAGGTTTGAAAAGCTCGCCGGCGCCCGAAGACTGCGGTGGACGCCGGGTCGAACCACGGCGAGTTAGGAGGATCGGAGGGTACCAAGAGCTTCAGCGTCTTCTTCCGCATCGGTGGGTGGTGGACTCGACCAATGGGGAGCACCACGTCGACGGCGACACTTTCTCCGGCGGGCGGCGGCTCGGGTGGTGGTGGAGAACTCCGGTGGAGGGCTGCAAACTTCGAATTGAAGCGCGGGTCAGAAAGAGGGATGCATGGTGAAGCTACTGGCAAGAGAAGGGAGGTGGAGGTGCACACACAGGGGCGAATCGAGCTGGATCCCGTGGCGGGTCGCGGCGGCCGGAGTCGAGGAAGGAGACCTCCTCGGGGCTCTTCCAGTGGCTAGGCGTGCTCTAGGTAGAGTGCAGGGATGGTGGGTGCTCGAGTTGAAGCTCGGGGCCTCTATTTATAGGCGGATCGACGGGGTGGCCGTGAACGGAGAATCTTCGGCGAACGATTACGGCGATGCGGTGGATTGGCAGGAGGTTTGAGTGGCCAGGCAGCATCAGTGGAGGTTACTGGTGTCATTCCACAGCTAAACGGAGTTGGTCTTGGCGTAATGGCGTCGGTCCACGGTGAGATGACCGCACGGGCTCGACGGCGGCAGAGAGCGCGCTCCGCGCCCTGCGGTTCACGACGAGGGTGGCAGCGCGTTCGGGTGAGTGGAAGGCCACGCGGCGAGCTCCGGTGGTTTGGGCGGCGCTGGCTGGCGCCGCCAGCGCCGTGCCTCCCGCTGGCGGCCGCAAAGCCGCCGCGGGCGTCGGTCACGGGGCGGCGCACCTTCTGCTGCTCGTCGCCGACGTCCGCAAGGTGCCAGGCGTTCGTGCGGTGCAGGAACAAGAGGAAGGGGACGGGGAGCAAGGCGACACAGTGGCACTGGTGAGATCGACGCCGGGTTCTGAAGAAATCGACAGTGCACTGCAATGTTCTCTGAACTTAACTGAAACTTGACATTGACAATGCACTGCAGGTGTTCGACAGAATGATTTGGCAATGAGAATTTTTTTTCTGGGGCTGTAACTTGGTGAGATGACCACTCAATGCACCCAGAGGCTGCCTGATTTTACTTGGAATTTTTGGAAAAGGATTTGAATGAATTTCACCAAATTTGACAAATCTGGTCCAAACTTGCAGCAAGTGTAGTTTGAAAAATTTGAACTGAAGACCATTGGATCTTCATGGATCTAGGTTGAGGGTTCAAAGGACTAGGAGGGGAAAAAGGTTTGGGGGCAAGAAACAAAGTAGAAAGTGTAGCTCCTTTGTAAATCACCAATGGCTAGAATAGAAGACAGAAATTTGTTTGAATAAGATTTAAATGGAAATAATCACATGGGGACTCACGAGGCCCTACCTCAAGGCGGGTTGCGCCTGGTCTTGATTCTTGATGGCTGGGGTGGCCCTGCGAGATAGTTAGACAACCTGCGCCGAACGGATTTCCTGAGGTTATCGCGTGGGAAGGCCAAGCACCAACGACCCCAAGAGGTGACGTGAATGGGGCCGGCCCTTCAGACAGTGCTCAGCCGTTGTGCAGGGACGGGCCCGAGCACAGACGTCGTGCCTAGCCTTCTTATGCGAAGGGCCCTGAAGAAAGACGATCGGCGCACGACTCCCATGGTGGGCGGCAATCAAGCAGGTAATAACCATGGATAGATAAAGCATGAAAAGCATACTAGCTTAGGTAAATGCAAGAACGATACATGCCACTGGGCTGGACCTGAGCAGCTTGGGGATGATGCAGCCCGAGGGTCGCTCCCAACAGAGTAAGCTAAAGATGTAAAGGGATACCTGCCATAGGGACGGACCCACGCGGCCTGGGAATGATGCAGCCCGAGGGGCGCTCCCAGCTAAATGAACTTGGGAAATGTCACCTGGTTCTGTTGTTGAAGGAATGTTGGGGCAGCTGAAGATGCGTGATGAAGGGGTTGCTCCTCACGAGCCACCGGGACCCTGAGTGTCGGGAGGCTCTGGGGGTCCAGGCGGTTCCTTGAGGACCGTCTCCATCTCCTCCAGGACGGCGTGGTGCTTGGCCTCCTGAGCCGCCAGGATGCTCCGCAGGTTGCGCTGGAAGGCGGACGGCACGCTCGGCAGGCCAAAATGCATGCGAACGTAGCTGTGAGCGGGCCCTCACAGCGGCCCACGCGCGAAGGCCAGAAGAGCTCCTGAGATGTGGCCCTGTTGAGCCCTGGGATGTCGAAGTAGACGCGCAACCCACCATCCTCGCCTGGTTGGGGAGCCACGCCAGGTGAGCGGCAGTCGCCCCACATGGCTCTTGCATCCTGCAGTTCCTGAGTGGTCTCGGCAATGAACTCCTGAGCGCTGGGCGCTCCTAGCCCGGTGTCCTCCTGAGGGAAACATGCTGCGAAGCACGCCTCCATGTGGTGCCAGAGTGCCTCTCTCGTGATGTTGGCAAGGTCGGAGGCCCTCCAGAAGAGAGCGCCCGGGCCCTGCCCGAGGAGGGTGCCGGGCACGCCTTCCTATGCGAGGGAGGGAGGCGCCGCAAGCGCGCGCTGATCCTGACGAGGCTCCACTTGCGGCGCCGCTCTCCCGAGGCCCTGAGCGGAGTAGCTGCTTCTTCTTCTTGGGGATGACGTCAGGAGGGTACTGTGCTGCATTGCTGTCGGGGTCTTTGATTGACGCTGCTTGGAAGGTGCGCTCGAGGGAGCACACCGCATCTCTTTCTTTGCAGGGGACCGTGATGATCCCGTCACTTCCTGGCATCTTGAGGACGTTGTAGCCGTGGTGTGTCACTGCCATGAACATGGCCAGGTCCGGGTACCCGAGGATGGCGTTGTATGGCAGACGGATGTGGGCGACGTCGAAGTCGATGAGCTCGGTGCGGTAGTTGTCGCGCTGTCTGAAGGTGACAGGGAGGCGGACCTGCCCTATCAGTGTGGTGGAACCGTTGGTCACTCCTGAGAAGGGCTTGGTAGGCTGAAGCTGATCGTAGGGCACTTGAAGGCTATCAAATATCTCGACGGACAAAACGTTAAGCCCTGCGCCGCCATCTAGCAGGGTCTTGGTGACTTGTACGTTGCTGATGACGGGAGAGCAAAGCATTGGGAGGGCGCCAGCGGTGGCCGCACACTTGAGCTGATCTGCAGAAATGAAGGTGATGGTGCACTTGGACCACCTAAGCGGGCGTGTGGCCTCGATCCTGGGGAGGACTGCGTTCACCTCGCGAGCAAAGTGCTTGAAGATTCGCTGAGAGGCTAGGGCTTGAGCTTCGCCCATGATGCAGGCGATAGCCAGTGGCTCCTGGAAGGCCCCCGCCCCTCGTCCTGATGGTGGTCGTCATTCCTTCTTGGTGGTGGCGGCAGCGGAGGAAGACCAACGTTGCCCTGGGGGCGGTCAGCGCGAGGCTGATCCCTCCAGGCGCCCTCACGAGGCTGGTCTTGCCAGCGGTCCTCACGAGGCCGGTCGCGCCACTCCTGGAGAGGGCCACGGTTGTCCCAGCGTCCTCCGCCACGTCCTCCTCGGCCGTAGCCCCGGTTGTTGCGCTCGGGGCGTTGACCGAGGCGTCCATCTCAAATGGCCCTGAGCTCTTGACGGTCGCTGGTGTTGTGGCTGTGCATGTTGTGGAAGGCGCAGAACGGCCGGCTGCTCTTGGATGTCTCGGGCTGGTCCCGGCCGCGCTTCGTGTCCGGCTCCGCTATGAGTACAGCCATTCCCTTGCGCTTCACGTCCTTGGCCTTCGCTTTCTTCTCCTCCAGGTCGGCAGCTGGGAGCTCGAGAAGGGAAAGGCGCCCTTCCTCAGCCCTTGCGCACTTGGTCACCAGGTTGAACAACTCCAGGGACGTGCATAGCTCCTCATGGATGGCGAGCTCCTCCTTCATCTTGACATCGCGGACGCCATCGGAATATGCAGAGATGATGGCCTCGTCCGTCACATTGGGTATCTTGAGGCGAACATTGTTGAAGCATTCTATGTACTTCTGGAGCATCTCCCCTAGCTGCTGCTTGACACGGCGCAGGTCACCCGCGGCCGGAGGGCGGTCGCGAGTGCCCTGGAAATTGGCGACGAAGCGGTCGCGCATCTCATTCCAGGAGGAGATGGAGCCTTGGGGCAGGTTCAGGTGCCATGAGCGGACACCATCCTTGAGAGCCATGGGGAACCAGTTCGCCATGACTTTTTCGTCACCGTTGGCCGCCTCGATGCTCAGTTCGTAGAGCTGCAGGAACTCGGCGGGGTCGGGGGTGCCGTCGTAGCGTGGAGGCAGGTCTGGTTTGAACTTTCCCGGCCATGCGACGCTACGCAGCTCAGGAGTGAAGGCGCGGCAGCCCGCGGTGGCCACTAGGACCCTTTGCTGATGCGGAGCCCGCCCATGATGTCCGTGCGCTGCCACCGCAGGTGGCGCATGGCCTTGTCGTAGTGGTGTTGGGAGCGCGGGAGCATTTTCTTGCGGACGAGGAACTTCTTTGCAGCTTCCTTCTTCGCGCACGGGCGCCTGACCGGCGTGTCGCACCGGGGGGCCGCACGCCCTGGCGACAAGACGCCGTCTTAGAGCGGAGGTGGTGGAGGCGGCGCTCGATGAGCCACCTCACCCACAGCTGCCGAAGAGCGAGGCAGTGAGAGGGAGGGCGCAGGGGAGCCCCCTGCGGTGCTGACGAGCTCGGTGATGCGGTCCGGCCAGTCCTCGTAGAGGTTGTCGACAGGGCGATAGCGTAGGTGTTCGCGTGCTAGGAGCAATGGTGCTTGCGCGTCCGTGGGAGCGCGACGAGCGTGAGACGAATAGCTGGCCGGGGTCAGCGGCGGAGTGGCGGTGCGGCCGTCCCGACGCACCGAGGGTTGTAGCGAGGACGCTTGCTGCTCGTTCCCCGCCAGACCGGTGACGGCAGGCGACGGAGAATGACGGGGAGGCCCGCCGACGGGAGCCGTCTGAACGATGCGGGCGGCTAGGGCGGCCAGGCGCTCAGCGCGAGCTCGGCGAGCATCCGCCATGGATGCGACGAAGCGGCGGGACACAGATCGACGGAAGGAAAGCTTCGGTGCACCCCTACCTGGTGCGCCAAATGTCAGATTTCGGGTTCCGGCAAAACCCTTGAGGTTCGTACACTGGGGTGTGCACGAAGATTTCCCCCTACCAAATCACGCCCTCAGCCTCACCGCGATCTCAAGGCCTAGCTCGATGAACCCGCAACACAAGAGACACGAGATTTATACTGGTTCGTGCCACCGTTGTCGTGTAATACCCTACGCTAGTGTGGTGTGGTGGATTGCCTCTTGGGCTGAGGATGAACAGTACAAGGGGAAGAACAGCCTCCCGAGGAGAGGTGTTCTTGTGCTTGGTGGTGTGAGGATGATCTGAATCAGTTCGGGTTGAGTTCTCGACCCGTCCCCTCCTACTGTGGTGGCTAGTCCTGTTTATAGAGGCCCTGGTCCTCACCCCAAATATTGAGCGGGAAGGGAGCCTACAACGGCCAATTTGAAAGGGGACAGCTAGTACAAGCTATCCTGACTAAATGTGGGCTTCGCCTCCCAAAGGCTCTGGTGGTGACGCCGTCTTGGGCTCCACGGTGACCTCCGTCCTGCCGTCCTGCTGGTCTTGGCCTCGTTGCACCGATATGGAATCCTTTGCCTGATGACTCGGTACTCATCGCCTGCGCTTGCCTCCTTAGCACTAAAGAGGAAACGAGGACACTGTGCACGCTGGCGCCCGCCTAGCCTTGGTCGTCATGGCTGACGTCGTAGGAACCTCACGAGGTTCACCTTGCCTTGATTTCTCCACCCCTCACGAGCCAGCCAGGTGAGGCCGCTCCCGAGGAGGTCTTGTGTCATCCGCCTCACGAGGCTTGGCCCCTCGCGAGGGTCTTGGGCGTTTGCTAGTGAAGACGGGCCGTACTGGGCCGCGAGTGGAGCCACACCGCGGGCCGCAGGCAGGCAAATATGGGGATCCCCGTTCCCGGAACGCCGACATACAACTCCAAGGATTCCCATCAAGATGGTGTGGATCCCGAAGAAGAAGAACTAGAGAGCTCTTGAGGGTGACTCCGCCAACATACTTCACTCATATCTTTTGGCAAGGACATGTGCAAATAACTTCCATATCTTGCACTAGTTCAAGGAGTCACAAACCCTCTTGTTGGTAAGACAAGGGACAAGGTAACCTAATGCTTTGATGGACATCTTCTCATGTGAACATCACTCTGTGTCTCTGGATATCCTTGTTTGTTCCTTGTGGGACTAACCCGTGTAGGTATTGAAAGTGCAACTCACTCCAATGGATTGCTCCAAATGATCTACATCAACATTGAGCATCTACATCTTCAACACCTACATGAAGTCATCATCGACAAAACCCAAGGTTAGTTCATCCCTCTAAGGGGGGATATCACACCTAGGGGAAGCTTTACTCTAACCAATTGAGCTAAAGCTACTCTAATGATGTGAACACAACAATGCTTTATGTAAAAGTGGTAACCCCACTTGTGCTTAAACGATGAGTATGGCCTATGATCAAATGTTCTCATTTGACTCCTAAGTCAATATACACATATATAGATGACCTAGTCATCGCCAAATTACTTGATAGATGCTAGAGTGATTGTGCATGCTTTGTCACATATTTCATTTGCCATTTTATTGTGTGAGCTGTCACGACCGGTTTTTCAATAAAACAATTATTGAGAGACCAATCCCTTTTACGGACCAGTAAGGAAGAATTCCTTCTCACTGGTAGACAATATCTTGGTCCCAGAAGAAAAATACCAGGAGTACTGAATATAATACAAGGTTGAGCGGAGACTGCTCAACAATTATTACATGCACGCCGATAAAACAAGACGGCGGATAGGGTGGCAAACTACTAACTCACGATAATAACGGTGGTGGAAATATCACCGCGAAGCGAGTGATATGACTCCTGAAGACTACAGCTCTTCGAGCGTCGGAGTGAAGCTCGAGGAGACTTATTGCGGGTGGCGGAAGCGTATATAAAACAAGTGACCAATATCCGGGATCGCGCAGGACTGACTGGGACTCCTCTAGGCGTCGGACGCGCTATCAAACTCTTCATCCAAGAGATCGGCTTCGTCAACATCTGGCCAAATCAACAAGCCAGGTGAGTACTATGAAAGTACTCGCAAGACAGTTCGGACATAAGATATAACAAATGTAAACATGAAGCATATGAACAATTAACCAGTGCGCTCAGACATAGAGATAATAAATACGGGGGCGCCAAACGAGGGTCTGAATGGCTCCTCGAGAGGAAACTGCAGAATAGTAATACTGGTGCCAAGCGAGGGTCTGAATGACTCCTCGAGCGGAAACTGCAGAATAGTAATGCCACAGTCGGGCGTCGGGGCGACACCACATAAAGGGCTTATAACAGAAAATAAAGGCAGTGCATGCACAGTCGGAGGTCTGAGCGGCATCACATAAAGGGCTTATATTTAAAGTAAGAAACAAGAACACGCCACAGTCGGACGTCTGCGCGACGTCACATAAAGGGCTTATATTGTAGCTTAATAATTCAATAGTTCGGGAACATAAATTATTACAAGTACGAGACAAATAAAAGGTTAGTCCATCCACAGTAATAATAATTAAACTGGGTTTACCACTTGAGCTGGTTCACCGGGGACAAGTTTTCCACGCGGATAGATATGGATATACTGATTACACTACTTGATCATGGATACGATGACTTGGAAGGAATTGACTCTGCGAGTTCGTACTTAACCACAGTCAACGGATTTCAGTAGTCACGGGGACTAGTTCCATCTACGGTGTTTTGGAAGAAACACGTCTGACCAGTACACACCCAATTCAACCTTCCGAAGCCAGGGATCACCCTCGGCAACATTCAAGAAAAACCATGAGACGGGGAGGCTACAACCTCGCGTAGCATGGGATCAAATTTCTATACGCGTGCTCTAAGGGGGTGCCCCCCCTCTCGGTCCCAACCGGAAACACCCATGCCCCCTGACCGGATGACTGGCTTTAATCCTGGGCCAAGGTACCATCATCCCGGCCTCTCTGTTTGGTGTGTACACGGAAAGAGGTTACCAACTTACTAAACCGCATCCTGGCAAATGAAACATGTGGTAGCACGGAAGGGGGAAAGAACGATAACGTGACTCCGTCCACGTTAACGTCGGAGAAAGTCGGATGACGCAAGGCTGGTATGCTACAACAGTACCACCTTGCTGCCCTTCATGTCACCACATGATTAGGCCATCTCTCATCAGAGATCATCGCAACTTTGGAACATGCGGGGAAAAGAACGATAACGTGACTCCGTCCACGTTAACGTCGGAGAAAGTCGGATGACGCAAGGCTGGTATGCTACAACAGTACCACCTTGCTGCCCTTCATGTCCCCACATGATTAAGCCATCTCTCATCAGAGATCATCGCAACTTTGGAACATGCGGGTAGTTGCCTTACAAGCAACGAGGTATTTACCGACACTCATATGCCACGCACAAACTTTCACGCAAACATGCAAAACACCTGTCATATCAAATGTTCAAAACATGCTTGCCTGGTTCGGAAAAGTCGGAGTCTAGCTCGACGAAGTTCGCGGCTCCGTCACCTCTTCCGGATCCTACGGCAATCACGAAAACGGGAACTAACGTGAAAACCAATGGGTGCACAGAAACTTCTCCAAATATTTTTCAAATAAATCCCATAAAAAACTAGACAAAATTTTCCAGGGTTATAAAGGTTTCTGTCCAGGGACTTATCTATAATGAAACAGAAAAGTTCCATGGTTTAAACTGAGAAAACAGAAAACGCTTCGGAAAGAAATGCGCTAGCTAAAGAGGGAAAGTGTATTTTGCCCGAAGGCGCCAACAGAAAACGGTTCGCGAAAGAATAGAACAGAGGCTGACATGCGGGGTCCACATGTCAGGTTTGAAAAGCTCGCCGGCTCCCGAAGACTGCGGTGGACGCCGGCGTCGAACCACGGCGAGTTAGGAGGATCGGAGGGTACCAAGAGCTTCAGCGTCTTCTTCCGCGTCGGTGGGTGGTGGACTCGACCAACGGGGAGCACCACGTCGACGGCGACACTTTCTCCGGCGGGCGGCGGCTCGGGTGGTGGTGGAGAACTCCGGTGGAGGGCTGCAAACTTCGAATTGAAGCGCGGGTCAGAAAGAGGGATGCATGGTGAAGCTACTGGCAAGAGAAGGGAGGCGGAGGTGCACACACGGGGGCGAATCGAGCTGGATCCAGTGGCGGGTCGCGGCGGCCGGGGTCGAGGAAGGAGACCTCCTCGGGGCTCTTCCAGTGGCTAGGCGTGCTCTAGGTAGAGTGCAGGGATGGTGGCTGCTCGAGTTGAAGCTCGGGGCCTCTATTTATAGGCGGATCGACGGGGTGGCCGTGAACGGAGAATCTCTGGCGAACGATTACGTCGATGCGGTGGATTGGCAGGAGGTTTGAGTGGCCAGGCAGCATCAGTGGAGGTTACTGGTGTCATTCCACAGCTAAACGGAGTTGGTCTTGGCGTAATGGCGTCGGTCCACGGTGAGATGACCGCACGGGCTCGACGGCGGCAGAGAGCGTGCTCCAGGCCCTGCGGTTCACGACGAGGGTGGCAGTGCGTTCGGGTGAGTGGATGGCCACGCGGCGAGCTCCGGTGGTTTGGGCGGCGCTGGGTGGCGCCGTCAGCGCCGTGCCTCCCGCTGGCGGCCGCAAAGCCGCCGCTGGCGTCGGTCACGGGGCGGCGCACCTTCTGCTGCTCGTCGCCGACGTCCGCAAGGTGCCAGGCGTTCGTGCGGTGCATGAACAAGAGGGAGGGGACGGGGAGCAAGGCGACACAGTGGCATGGGTGAGATCGACGCCGGGTTCTGAAGAAAACGACAGTGCACTGCAATGTTCTCTGAACTTAACTGAAACTTGACATTGACAATGCACTGCAGGTGTTCGACAGAATGATTTGGCAATGAGAAAAAAATTTCTGGGGCTGTAACTTGGTGAGATGACCACTCAATGCACCCAGAGGCTGCCTGATTTTACTTGGAATTTTTGGAAAAGGATTTGAATGAATTTCACCAAATTTGACAAATCTGGTCCAAACTTGCAGGAAGTGTAGTTTGAAAAATTTGAACTGAAGACCAGTGGATCTTCATGGATCTAGGTTGAGGGTTCAAAGGACTAGGAGGGGAAAAAGGTTTGGGGGCAAGAAACAAAGTAGAAAGTGTAGCTCCTTTGTAAATCACCAATGGCTAGAATAGAAGACAGAAATTTGTTTGAATAAGATTTAAATGGAAATAATCACATGGGGAGGTTCAACCTGCTGGATTTGGTGCAAATCATGATCCAAAGGTGAGGGAAGGGTTAGGAGAGAGTATTTGTACTAAGGCCATGGCAAGAGGGAATTGTTGAAAGTGGCAAAGGATTATTCCAAAAGCCATAGTGCAAATTTCAAAGAGATTTTCAAAAGGCATTTTTCCAAATTGAAAAGTATTTTGTCTTGAGTCCAAATGAAAAGCAAGAACCTCCAAGAGCCAAAAACAGATCTTGGGTGAATCCAAATAAAACTTTTGCCATAAAAAAATATTTGAAAGGGAGAGTTCTTTTGAAGAAAAATTTAAATCACCTCCCTCAAGTCAAATATTTTTTTTTTGAAAAATCCAAATAAAAACTTGGGTGTCACAACACCTACCCCCTTAGGAAAAATCTCTTCCTCGAGATTTCTGCTGATCCTCAAATAGATATGGATACTCTGCCCGGAGGAAATCTTCCCTTTCCCATGTAGCTTCATCCTCAGTGTGGTTGCTACAACTAAGCCAGGATTGAATAAGAAGTCACCTGCCAGAAGAATCCCAATGTCCAAGGCAAGGAAAGTTCCAACAGGGGAAACCATGAAATTACCATAGAATCAGATGATGGTGAAGGAGTAGGAGATGACAAGAAAAAGAAGAGGGCAAGAACCACTACTACAAAAGTTCTTGGAAAATCAACTATGGTAAGAGATTCTGATGAAGAGGAAGAAGAAGAGGATGCTCCAGCACCCAAAGCTCAGAAGCTCATGGGAGATGCAATTAAGTCAAAGGCTGCAACATCAAAGCCCAAGTCTTCTCCCAAAGCTCAAGCTCAGAAACCCCCAAAGCCCAAAAGAAACACTAGAAGTATTCCTGCAGAAGAGAAGAACAAGGCCCAAGTGCCTCAAGCTAAAGAAGAGGATGATGAGTCTCTTATTTTGAGAAAACTGAAACCCAAGATTCCAGACCACCATGATGCTCATCCAGTGGCTGAAGACATGCACATCAGAAAAGATGCTAGACTGAGATTGTGGAGACAGTCTGATCCCTATGCTGTGAGAAGGAGGACTGCAGTTGATTACGAATTTCATACCAAAGAACAACAAGATTTCTATGAGGCAATTTTGCTTGACAAGAAGCCAATTGTATGTGACATGAGATGGGTTGATTGGGAATACATCAAGGAGAAGGAAGATCACTTCCCAGGAGTCTATGATAGCTTCACAGCATGTGGAGTTGACAAATTTGATGGTCAGGACAGAGCTACCGTCATCAGCTCAAGTACAAGAGAAGAGAGCTAAAGCTAAGGCTGAGAAAGCTGCCAAGATGCCTAGTTCAGAGGAAGCACCTCAAGTTTTCCTGAAGAGCAAGCAAGATCAGCTTGCATACATGATCCAATCTACTTTGAGGATTGAGAATGGCTTGGCCACCCTGACTCAGAATCAGGAGAGCTTGGAGAGGATTGTTGAGACAAAATTTTATGATCTTGATGCGATGGTTACTCAGATCCAAACAGCAGTTGAGTAGCTCCAGGAGGAAGCAGAAGAGAAGAGAGGGAAGGCAACTACTGATGCTTTTCAGCGAGTGCCAAGGAGTCAGAGGTCTGCTGCAGTGCCTGTACCTGATTCTAGAGCTACAACATCTGCACCAACAGCTACAACTTCAGTGCCACCTCCAGCAGCCACTCCAGCACCTCCAACTACATCAACAGATGCCTTTGTCCTTGGAGTTATCTCTACACCACCTCCCGAAGACCAAGCCTGAGAGACACATAGCACTATGCATTTTCAAACTTTTTGGTAACTTATTGCCAAAGGGGGAGAAATATGTATAGATCATAGGCTTCGAGAGAGTGTGTTTTGCCTTTTATCTCTCTTGTTTTTGGTTGAACCTCTTTTTTGCGCTTGGTTGATACACTATGTTTTTCTCTGTGTGAGATACTTGTTTGATCATGTGAATGATCATATGCTACCTTAATGATTGCTTGGATGATGTTATCTCTTATATTCCTTATATGATCACTCACTTTGATTGGTGATGAGTGCATGTTTTTAATGTTTATCATTTTGAGCGCTCCACCAAGATGTATGTGACATCGAAGAGTGACCCATGATCCTAATCGATTGTGCATTTGCATTCAATAGAAAATTTTAAATAATGCACACATTTAGGGGAAGCTCTTGCTTATCACATACTTCTCAAAGCGACAATGTATTTCAATCTTATGATCATTTGTCGAAGCTTTGATCTATATGTTGTCATCAATTACCAAAAAGGGGGAGGCTGAAAGTGCAACTATCCCTGGGTGGTTTTGGTAATTCCTAACAACATATAGCTCATTGAGCGAATGCTATTTCAACATAAATATTTCAGGAAAACTCAATGATTGGCATTGCATGGATTAGGAATGTGGACCCCTCAAAATGCTAAGGACAAAAGATTGGCTCAAGCTCTAAAGCTCAAAACTCTACATTTTACTTTTAGTGATCCAAGATCACATTGAGTCCATAGGAAAAGCCAATACTATTAAAAGGGGATGACGTGTTGCTTAATGGGTTACTTGCTCGAAATGCTTAGTGATATTCTCCAAAAACCCTCAACCGCTTTCTCATATCCACATTTGTCCCAAACCAAAAGTCAAACTCAGCCCCATCGAAACTTTCTATCCGGCGCCACCGAGTTCAGTTGACAGAGCCACTGCCACAAAACCCTAGTCATTTCGGTCTCACCGATAGGGATCTCAGTCTGACCGAGATGGGATTGCAAACTCTTTGTTTCCCTTCGTAACATTTCGTTCCAACCAAAATGAGCGATCGGTCCCACCGAGTTCGCACTGCAAACTCTCTGTTTCCCCTTCGTAACGTTTTGGTCCAACCGAGATGAGCGAATTGGTCCCACCGAGTTTGCCTGACTAACTGTCTGGTTAGCTTATTACCAAAGTCGGTCTCACTGAGTTTATGTAATCGGTCTCACCGAGATTACGTTATGCCCTAACCCTAATGAAATCGGTCTCACCGAGTTGACATGTCGGTCCCACCAAAAATCCTAACATTCACATTTGAACCAAATCGGTGTGACCGAGTTTCATTATTCGGTCCCACCGAGTTTTGTGATTTGTGTGTAACGGTCAGATTTGGTGTGGAGGCTATAAATACCCCTCCATCCACTCTTCATTCGTGGAGAGAGCCATCGGAACATGTCTACACTTCCATCATACACGTTCTGAGAGAGAACCACCTACTCATGTGTTGAGGTCAATATATTCCATTCCAACCATATGAATCTTGATCTCTAGCCTTCTCCAAGTTGCTTTCCACTCAAATCATCTTTCCACCAAATCCAAATCTGTGAGAGAGAGTTGAGTGTTGGGGAGACTATCATTTGAAGCACAACAGCAAGGAGTTCATCATCAACACACCATCTATTAAATTTTGGAGAGTGGTGTCTCCTAGATTGGTTAGGTGTCACTTGGGAGCCTCCTTCAAGATTGTGGAGTTGAACCAAGGAGTTTGTACGGGCAAGGAGATCGCCTACTTCGTGAAATCTACCCTGGTGAGGCAAGTCCTTCATGGGTGATGGCCATGGTGGGATAGACAAGGTTGCTTCTTCGTGGACTCTTCGTGGGTGGAGCCCTCCGTGGACTCGTGCAACCATTACCCTTTGTGGGTTGAAGTCTCCATCAACGTGGATGTACGATACCACCACCTATGTGAACCACGCCAATAATCTCCATGTCTACATTGCGTTTGCTCCCTCCAAACTCCTCCCTTTACCTTCATGTGCAATGTTTTACATTCCGCTGCTCTACTCTTAGACTTGCATGTGTAGGTTGTTTACTTGACAAGTGCGAAGTTGCTAAAATCTGCCAAGACATAAAATTGGGAAAAGGCTAGAATTTTATTTAGTCAAGTAGTCTAATCACCCCCATCTAGACATACTTTCAATCCTACAGGAAAGCGTTGCGGTGAGGCTGGACACTGAGCCGGGTGGCTCCCTGAGGTTGGTACGGCCATGGGGCCGCCCTCAGTTGTTTATCACCAGCGCGGAGCGTAGGGCTTCCGCACTTGCACGGGCATACCCGCTCCTCGACCGTGTCGACTGCCAGCGCGGAGCATGGTGCTTCCACTGGTGCATGGGTTTGGGCTCCCTCTGAGTGGAGCCCCCGAGGCGTGTGCAGCCCCGCCCTGACACGTGGCTTGCATGGCAGGGCTAGACGAGGTTTGTCTAGGCACTCGTGAGCCAGCGCGGGACTCATGAGGCCCTACCTCAAGGCTGGTTGTGCCTGGTCTTGGTTCTTGATAGCTTCAGTGGTCCTGCGAGATGGTTAAGCAACCTGCACCGGACGAATTTCCTGAGGCGATCCCATGAGAAGGCCAGACACCAACGACCCCTGTAGGTGACGTGAACGGGGCCGGCCCACCAGACAGAGCTCAGTCATTAGGTTTATCGATGCTGCAGGGACGGACCCGAGCACAGACGCCGTGCCAAGCCTACTCATGTGAGCAATCCTAAGGAAAGACAACCGGCGCGCGGCTCCCGTGGCAACGAGGGTGGTCGCGGGTGGGGTATCGAAGTACCAGATAAGCAGGTGATAGCCATAGATAACTCATGCAAGGAGACAAGCTAGTTCGGATAGATGCAAGAATGATACATGCCACTTGGACGAACCCGAGCGGCCTGGGGACGATGCAGCCCGAGGGGCGCCCCCGACTGAGTAAGCTAATGATGCAAAAGGATACATGTCGCGGGGACGGACCCGTGCAACTTGGGATAACGCTGCCCGAGGGGTGCCCCCAACTGAATGAACTGGAAAGAGTCACCTGATACTGTTGTCGAAGGAGTGTTGAGGTAGCTGAAGGTGAGCTCTGAAGAGGTCGCTCCTCACGAGCCACTAGGGCCCTGAGCCTCAGGAGGCTCTAGGGGCTCGGGTGGTGCCTTGAGGACCGTCGCCATCTTTGCCCGGACTGCGTGGTGACTGGCCTCTTGAGCCGCCAGGATGCTCCGTAGACGACACTGGTAGGTGACAGCCACGTTCGGCAGGCCAAATGGCATGCAAACATAGCTGTCAGGTGGACCCTCACACCGGCCAAGGCGCGAAGGCCAGAAGCGCTCCTGAGATGCAGCCCTGTTGAGCCTTGGAATGTCGATGCAGACGCGTAGCACGCCATCCTCGCGAGGATGGGGAGCTGCGCCGGGTGGTGGGCGGCCGCCGCCGCATATGTTCCTTGCCTCTTGAAGCTCCTGGGTCGCCTTGACGAGGAACTCCTGAGCATCGGGCGCTCCTCGCCTAGCGCCCTCCTGAGGGAGACGTTCTGTGAAGCACGCCTCCACATTGTGCCCGAGCGCCTCCCTCGTGATGTTGGCCAGGTTTGAGGCCCTCCAGAAGAGAGCCCCCGAGCCTTGCCCGAGGAGGGCACTGGGCGCGCCCTACGATGCAAGGGAGGGAGGTGCCCCAGCTGTGGGCGCGGTCCCTGAGGTGGTGCCACTGGAGACGCCATTCTCCTGAGGCCCCGGATGGAGTAGCTGCTTCTTCTTCTTGGGGATGGCCGTAGTGGGGTATAGGGCGCCTTCATTGTCGGGGTCTTTGATTGCTGTGGCTTGGAAGGCCTGCTCCAGGGAGAACACTTCATCTCTTTCTTCGCAGGGGATCGTGATGACTTCGCCGCTTCCTGGCATTTTGAGGACGTTGTAGCCGTGGAGGGTTACCGCCATGAACTTGGCCAATGCTGGATACCAAACGATGGTGTTGTACGGTAGACGGATGTGGGCGATGTCGAAGTCAATGAGCTTGGTGCAGTACTTGTTGCGCTGGCTGAAGGTGACAGGGAGACAGACCTACCCTATGGGGGTGGTGGAGCTGTCGGTCACTCGTGAGAAAGGCTTGGTAGGCTGTAGCTGATCGTATGGCACTTGGAGGCTATCGAATGCATGTCTCAACGGACAGGACATTGAGCCCTGCGCCACCGTTGATGAGGGTCTTGGTGACTTGGATGTTGCTGATGACGGGTGAGCAAAGCATCGGGACGGCGCCGGCAGTAGCCGCGCACTTGAGCTGGTCCGACGAGCTGAAGGTAATGGCGCACTCGGACCACCTGAGCGGGGGCGTGGCCTTGAGCCTGGGATGGGTCGCGTTCACCTCGCGAGCAAACTGCTTGAAGATGCGCTGGGAAGCTGGGACCTGAGCGCCGCCCAAGATGCAAGCGATAGCGCGCGGCTACTGGATGCCCCTAGCCTCCTCGTCCTGATGGTGGTCGTCGTTCCTCCTTGGCGATGGCGGCAGCGGAGGGAGGCCAGGACTCCCTTTAGGACGGTCCTCACAAGGCTGGTCCCTCCAGGCGCCCTGACGAGGCTGGTCCTGCCAGTGGTCCTCACGGGGCCGGTCGCGCCACTCCTGATGAGGGTCGTGGTCGTCCCAGTGTCCTCTACTTCGTCCTCCTCCTCGGCCGTAGCCCCGGTTGTTGCGCTCGGGGCATTGACCGAAGCACCCATCTTGAATGGCCCTGACCTCTTGGCAGTCATTGGTGTTGTGGCTGTGTACCTTGTGGAAGGCGCAGTACGGACGGCTGCTCTTGTACGACTCGGGGTGGTCCCGGCCGCACTTCGTATCTGGCTCCACCGCGAGCACAGCTACCCCCTTGCGCTTCACGTCCTTGGCCTTGGCTTTATTCTCTTCTAGGTTGGCAGCAGGGAGTTCGAGGAGGGAGAGGCGCCCCTCCTCAGTTCTCGCACACTTGGTCGCCATGTTGAACATCTCCAGTGCCGTGCATAGCTCCTCATGGATAGCGAGCTCCTCCTTCATCTTGATGTAACAGACGCCATCAGAGAACGCTGAAATGATGGCCTCGTCCGTCACCTTGGGGATCTTGAGGCGAACACTGTTGAAGCACTGGATGTACTTCTGCAGGGTCTCTCCTGGCTGCTCCTTGATGCGGCGTAGGTCACCCGCGGCCGGCGGGAGGTCGCGCGTGCCCTGTAAGTTGGCGACAAAACGGTCGCGCATGTCACCCCAGGAGGAGATCGACCCCGGGGGCAGATTCAGGAGCCACGAGTGATTCAGGAGCCACGAGTGAGCACCATGTTTGAGAGCCATGGGAAACCAGTTTGCCATGACTTTCTCGTCACCGTTGGCCACCTCGATGCTCAGCTCGTAGAGCTGCAAGAACTCCGCAGGGTCGGGGGTGCCGTCGTAGCATGGAGGCAGGTTTGGCTTGAACTTGCCTGGCCAAATGACACTACGCAGCTCCGGAGTGAAGGCACGGCAGCATGCTATGGCCACCGGGGCCCACCGCGGAGGCAGAGCTTGGTCTTGATGCCCGCGCATCACTGCCGCAGGTGGCACTCGGTCTTGACATGGTGGCGCCGGGAGTGCGGAAGCGTCTTCTCGTGGTCGGAGAACTTCTTGGCAGCTTCCTTCCTCATGCGCGGGCGCCCGGCGCGGTGGGTCGCACCAAGGGGCCACGTGTCTTGGTGCCAGGGCGACGCCTTGGTGCGGACGCGCTCCGTGAGCTACATCGCCCGCTGCTGGAGGAGGGCGAGGCAGCGAGAGGGACAGTGCAGGGGAGCCCCCAGCGGCGCTGATGAGCTTGGCGATGCGGTCCAGCCAGTCCTCGCAGAGGTCGTCGACCGGGCAGTAGCGCAGGAGCTCCCCTGCCATGAACAGCGTAGCCTGCGCGTCCGTGGGTGCGCAACGAGCGTGGGACGAAGAGCCGGCCGGAGTCAGCGATGGAGTAGCGGTGCGGCCATCCCGCCGCTCAGAGGGATGCAGCGAAGATGCTTGCTGCTCATTTCCTGCCGGGCCGGTGGCGGCATTGGCTGCGGGTGATGGAGAAGAACGGGGAGGCCCGCCGGCAGGGGCTGTCTGAGCAACACGGTTGGCCAGGGCGCTCAGCGCTCGGCATGAGCTCGACGCACGGCTGCCATCGACGTCGTGGAGCGGTGGAGCGTGGATCAACAGAAGGAAAGCTTCACCGCACCCCTACCTGGCGAGCCAAATGTCGGATTACGGGTTCCGGCAAAACCCTTGAGGTTCGAACTCTGGGGTGCGCACGAAGATGTCTCTCCCCCTAGCTCACGCTCTCAGGCCGATCTCAAAGCCTAGCTCGCCGAACCCAAGGAACAAGGGACACAAGAGTTTATACTGGTTCGGGCCACGGATGTGGTATAATACCCTACTCCAGTGTGGTGTGGTGGATTACCTTGTAGGCTGGGATGAACAAGTACAAGGGTAGAACTACCTCCTGAGGGGAGGTGTTCTTGAGCTCGGTGAGCTTGTGCGTGTGTGGATGGAATGGATCTGATCCAACATCAGTTGCCTTCTACAGTGGTGCCTAGCCCTATTTATAGAGGCCCCTCTCCTCTTCCGAAATGTTAGGCAGGAAGGGATCCCACAACGGCCAATTTGAAGGGGGACAGCTAGTACAAACTATCCTGACAAAAGGTGGTCTTCGCCTGCCAAAGGCTCTGGCGGTAACGCTGTCGTGGGCTCCATGATGACCTCCATCCTGCCGTCCTGCTGGTCTTGGTCTTGTTGCACCTATATGGAAACCTCACTGATGCCTCGGGACTCCTCTCCTGCACCTGCTTCTTTAGCACCAAAGAGGAAACCCGTACTCTATGCCCACTGGCGCTCGCCTCGCCTTGGTCGTCATGCCTCATGTCACGGGAACCTCACGAGGTTCCCCTCGCCTTGATCTCTCCGTTCCTCGCGTGCCTGCCTAGAGAAGCTGCCCTTGAGGAGGTCTTGTGTCGCCCGCCTCGCGAGGCTTGGACCCTCGCGAGGGTCTTGAGTGTTTGCTAGTGATGATGGGCCGTACCAGGCCGTTAGTGGAGCCACACCATGGGCCGCAGGCAGGCAAGTATGGGGACCCCCGTTCCCAGAACGTCAGCAGTAGCCACCAGGCCCAAGGCGCGCTCAGACTTGGCTTCGAGGCGAAGCCAAGGAGCAAGTGCAGAGCGCCGAGGGCCCCAACCGCCTGCGGCCTTGATTGACGCATGGAAATTGACGGGACGTGGGCGTCTCCACTTCCCAACGCTGCCTCGGCAACTGCCCGACTTAACGAGTCCCTGGTGCACGCAGAAAAGCCATCATTACCTGCGATGGTGGGGGTCGTCGGTTGGCCTCCTCCTGCTATAAATGGGGGAGTGGGCGGCGGAGTCCCCGTCGCTCATCTCTTCCTCCATTCCGCTTGCTTCCTCTTCCTTGCTTCACTGCTAGTAGCGACACCCATGGCGCCAACGAAGAGGTTCTCGGCCGCGGAGAAGGGGAAGGCTCGCCAAGAAGGGCCCGGTTCTCCTCCACCCAAGAGGGGGCGCGGTCGCCCTCGTAAGCACGCCGCACCCCTACTGTGGTTCCTCGCGGGCTAGGACGAGTCTCTTCGGGGTCCGTTGCCGATCCTAGCGTCCGAGGCGGCGTTTCTCCTCCTGGTGGAAGCCACTTGGGGCGTGGCGGTCCCGTCGATGAGGGGAGGCGCGCCGTGGTCGCCAGGCCTCCCCGTCCATGCTTCCACTCAGCGGAGGTGCTGCCGGAATTCATTGTGTGGTAGGAGAACCCGACCGGCACCTGGCTCCAGCTTTCGCGCTCCTTTTCCCGTGACTTTGGGTCCCGGCGGCCTCTGGCTGCGGGCGGACGGCTGCTGCAGCAAATCCTGGTGGGTCGTAGTGGAGATCTCCATCACGGGCAACATAGCTCTGGCTCGTGGCTGGCAGACGTTTGCCTCTACTTCAAGTACGACGGTGCCGCGACCCTCTTTGTGAGGGTGTTCGGGGAATATGGTCGCCGCACTGGGTGCTACCCTGAAGACAGCGAGAGTGAGGAAGTGTTTGGCCTTGGAGACGCCGCGACGAGGACGAGGGCGAGCTCGCCCTCGGTGATGGCCACGACTCGTCCAGCACCGGTGGCTCCTCCTCCGGCGAAAGCTCCAGCAGCGGTGGCTACGACCAACTGCCTCGTCGCCGCGCTCGCTTCGAGGACGATGGCGGGTCGTCCCATCATCGTGCACCAGTTAAGCGCGAGGAGGGCTCTCGCTGAGTTTGGGGGAGCGCTGGGAGCTAATTCTCGGGAGTGGCCGCGGGTGTAGGGGCCGCTTTTGCCTGTTTCCCTTTTTTCTTACTCCTGCATTACAAGAAACAAGTATGGGGCCCCGCCGGGGTATATGATGAACCGTAACGCTTCTCCTGCCTTTTGCTATGTTTATCACTTCTGAGTTGTGCTGTGGCATCAGTGCTTTACGTAGGCATGTAAAGATAACTTAGCTCGATGTGTCTGAAGGAGTTTCCACCGCGTGAGGTACGCATCTCCCAGCACCTGATGAGACCTCCCTGCTGTGGACTTGGGGGAGGGGCGTCGAGATACTGCAAAAATGCATTAAGAACCCTTATTCTGCCTTGCTCGGGGCCCCAAGAGTGGCCGGTCATGGCCCAGCGCACCACGTCGCGGTACCCGTGGGGCACGGACTTCAAATGGGGGGTGGACCAGTTGCGAGCTCGAATGAGGGTGCCTCGTGAAGACCAGGGGAAGCGCTTACGCGCGCACCTGTCCAGCCCCCACGCGAGGCATGTGAGGGAGAGTGCCTGTTAAAACAAAGAACCGAGGGAAGAAACAGAGAGAAAAGGGAATCGAACCAAGCCAACGAGAAACACAAGAATTCAAATTTCCATTAAAGAGGGGCAAGCCAACTACGGAAAGCAAATGAACAACCGCGTCCGGCACCTAATCTAGTCTTCTCACCAGCGCAGAGCTAAGTGCTGCCACTAGGACGTGGGAGGGAGCCCCCGAGATCCCGAGGGCGGCACTCCGGAGACTCCGGGGCGTGTACAGCCCCACTCATTATTACGTGAGAGTGTCACGGGCGGAGACCTTCACAGGCACTGGGCCTTGCTTCATGGGTAGAACTTCCGGAGGTGCTGAATTTTCCAGGCATATTAGATGCGGATCCCGTCCTACGTCTCCAGGCGCACGACGCCAGGCCTGGAGACATGGGCAATCCTAAACGGCCCTCCCACATGGGTGAGAGCTTATGCAGCCCTTCGCTGGAAGAGCACCCGCCTTAGGACGAGATCGCCCACCTCGAGCGTCCTAGAGCGGACGCTGCGGCAGTGATACCGTCGCAGCACCTGCTGGTACCTTGCCGCCTGGAGCGACGCTTGGCGGCTGCGCTCCTCACCCAGCACGAGGTCCATCCCCCGCATGGCGTCCTGGTGCGCTTCGTCGAACGCCAAGACCCGCACGGAGCGATGTTTGACCTCGTGAGGGAGGACTGCTTCAGCTTCGTAGACGAGGAAGAACGGGGTCTCGCCTGTTGGTTTGGTGGCGGTGGTGCGGATGGACCATAGCACGGACTGGAGCTCGTCGTGCCATCCCCTACCGCAAGCCTCGAGCTTTTTCTTGAAGGTTCTGCTCTTGAGGCCTCTCAGGACCTCCGCATTGGCGCGCTCGGCCGGGCCATTGCTCCTGGGGTGTGCTACTGAGGCGTAGCATATCTGCGTTCCAAGGTTAGCACAATATGTCTTGAAGAGATTGCTAGTCAACTGCGAGCCGTTGTTGGTGATGATGCGGTAAGGGACCCCAAACCGGCTCACGAGGCCCTTGATGAACTTAACTGCAGACCCGGCTAGGATGGCGCGGATGGCCTCCACCTCCGCCCATTTGGTGAACTTGTCGATGGCGACGTAGAGGTAGCGGTAGCCCCCAGGCGCTCGAGGGAATGGGCCTAGGATATCCGGCCCCCAAACCACGAACGGCCATGAGAGCGGGATAGTCAGGAGGCCCTGAGCTGGCTGGTGGATCTGCTTGGCATGGAATTGGCAGGCCTCACAGGATTTCACTAGCTCGGCTGCGTCGTTGAGTGCTGTGGGCCAGTAGAACCCGCTGAGGAATGCCTTGCCAACCAGGGTGCACGATGATGAGTGGTGCCCGCAATCTCCGCCGTGTATGTCAGCTAACAGCTCGCCACGTTGCTTCCTGGAGATAAAACATAAGAAAACGTCATTCGGCCATTTTCTGTAGAGCTCACCATCTTGGATGCAGTATGCCGTGGCTTGCCGGGCCACACGCTCCGCATCCTCCTCCTTCTTTGGCAGCGTCCCCCGCACCAAGTATGCCCTGAACTCTTTGTTCCAGCACCCCTCCTGGTGCTTGAGCGCCAGGAGCAGGCGAGCCCCTGAAGTCGGGCCACAGGCGGGGGCTGTTGGAGATATGCCCTAGAGGCAATCATGTACGATGATATTTCCTATGTATTTATTAATAAAGATAGTCCTTGGACAATATCAATGATGTGTATCAGCAAGTACGTGACTTGTTTGTGGGACTATGCATAATATGATGACTGTCCTAAAAGGTCCCTATTCGAAAGGGCTGTCTGGACGCGCAGCCGACTAGACTAGCATATGACACGGTCGATGGCTTGGTCTCACTAGCCATGGAGCATTGGATGCTAACCGGATAATATGGACTTGGAAAGGGCTGGTCGGATTCGACGTAGTCGGATCCGAGTCGAGATAAGGTCCGAGTCGGACAGACCCAACTATGAGACGCGGCGATATGTCATCTGTGAGTCTCTAGTACAATATATGTTCTATGTCCTAAGACCTGAGCTGACACATGTACTCAGGATGGTGACAGACTTGCTTTGGGCCGACCAAACGCTACTCCGTAACTGGGTAGTTACAAAGGTAGGTTTCGGGTTTGTCTAGACCCATGCTGCGAGACGTGGTCGAGCAAGATGGGATTTGCCTCTCCGATTAGGAGAGATATACTCTGGGCCCCTCGTGTGATCTGACCAAGATAAGCATGGCCATTCGACATGGATTATGAGGTAATCCTGTTTGTGGTCGACATCACTGGAACGAGAAAGAGGTCGGGTTAGCACAAGGATGACAGGGTCGCCTTGATCCCGACAACATATATCATGTGGCAAAAGGAATGGAAGTGTGATGTATAGGTTCGCCTAACCAGCTTCATAGTCTGCTTGGTGTTCGGCATGCCTTGCTAGAGGCCGCTACCAACCGTGCAGTTCGGAGGTGACCCGAACTGCGACCAAGTCGGCTTGAACATAATGGGTCGCGCGCTTAAGGGAAGGAACCTACGAGGTCAAATCCGAGGACACTGGTCGGATGTGATCCTGATACGTCTGCATCGTATCTACTTTTCCAAACACTTTTGCCCTTGTTTTGGACTCTAACTTGCATGATTTGAATGGAACTAACCCGGACTGATGTTGTTTTCAGCAGAGTTTCCATGGTGTTATTTATGTGCAGAAACAAAAGTTCTCAAAATGACCTGCAACTCCACGGAACATATTTTTGGAAAATATTAAAAATAATGGAAGAAGAATCCACGTCAGGGGGGCCTCCACCTGTCCACGAGGGTGGGGGCGCGCCTGCCCCCCTGGGCGCGCCCCCTGCCTCATGGGCCCCATGACGCTCCACCGACCTCAACTCCAACTCCATATATTCGTGTTCAGGGAGAAAAAATCCGAGAGAAGGATTCATCGCGTTTTACGGTATGGAGCCACCGCCAAGCCCTAAAACCTCTCGGGAGGGCTGATCTGGAGTCTGTTCGGGGCTCCAGAGAGGGGAATCCGTCGCCATCGTCATCATCAACCATCCTCCATCACCAATTTCATGATGCTCACCGCCGTGCGTGAGTAATTCCATCGTAGGCTTGCTGGACGGTGATGGGTTGGATGAGATTTATCATGTAATCGAGTTAGTTTTGTTAGGGTTTTATGCCTAGTATCCACTATGTTGTGAGATTGACGTTGCTATGACTTTGTTATGCTTAATGCTTGTCTCTAGGGCCCGAGTGCAATGATTTCAGATCTGAACCTATTATGTTTTCATGAATATATGTGAGTTCTTGATCCTGTCTTGCAAGTCTATAGTCACCTACTATGTGTTATGATCCGGCAACCCCGAAGTGACAATAATCGGGACCACTCCCGGTGATGACCTTAGTTTGAGGAGTTCATGTGTTCACTATGTGTTAATGCTTTCGTCCAGTACTATATTAAAAGGAGGCCTTAATATCCCTTAGTTTCCGCTAGGACCTCACTGCCACGGGAGGGTAGGACAAAAGATTTCATGCAAGTTCTTTTCCCTAAGCACGTATGACTATATTCGGAATACATGCCTACATTACATTGATGAATTGGAGCTAGTTCTGTGTCACCCTATGTTATGACTGTTACATGATGAACCGCATCCTGCATAATTCTCCATCACCGATCCAATGCCTACGAGCTTTTCACATATTGTTCTTCGCTTATTTACATTTCCGTTGCTACTATTACAATCACTACAAAACCCACAAATATTACTTTTGCTATTGTTATCGTTACTTCCATAATACTTTGCTGCAGATACTAAGTTATCCAGGCGTGGTTGAATTGACAACTCAACTGCTAATACTTGAGAATATTCTTTGGCTCCCCTTGTGTCGAATCAACAAATTTGGGTTGAATACTCTACCCTCGAAAACTGTTGCGATCCCCTATACTTGTGGGTTATCAAGACTATTTTTTGGCGCCGTTGCCGGGGGGCATAGCTCTATTCTTTGAGTCACTTGGGATTTATATCTGCTGGTCACTATGAAGAACTTGAAAGACGAGAAAACAAAAATTTATCCCTCAACTACGAGGGGAGGTAAGGAACTGCCATCTAGCTCTGCACATGATTCACCTTCTGTTTTGAGTAAGCTTGCGACACCTAAACTTGCTTCTGCTATTCATTCTGATATGTCGCATGTTATTGATGATGCCACTTCTGCTATGCATGATACTTATGATGAAACTACTTCTATGCTTGATACTACTGTGCCACTTGGTGAATTTCTTGATGAACAACTTGCTAGGGATAGAGAGAATGAAATTATTGAAACTGATAATATTGAAGATAGTGATGATGATGAAGACTCTCCCCCTAATAAATATGAATTGCCTGTTGTGCCTGAGGGTTATGTTCTGGATGAAGAATCTGCTAGAGCAATTCTTGCTTGCAATGATAGAAGTAATCTTAAGAAGTTATTAGCTAAATGGAAGCAGCAATCTCTTAATGCTAGAATGAAACATGACCCTGCTTTTGGTACTTCACCTATTTGTGTTACTGATAAGGATTATGAATTCTTTGTTGATCCTGATATAATTACTTTGGTTGAATCTGATCCTTTTTATGGCTATGAATCTGAAACCGTTGTGGCACATCTTACTAAATTAAATGATATAGCCACCCTGTTCACTAATGATGAGAGAACTCGCTACCTTTATATCCTTAAAATATTTCTGTTCTCATTAAAGAGTGATGCTAAGATATGGTTTAATTCTCTTGATCCTGGTTGTGTGCGTAGTCCCCAGGATATGATTTATTACTTCTCTGCTAAATATTTCCCTGCTCATAAGAAACAAGCTGCTTTAAGGGATATATATAATTTTGTGCAAATTGAAGAAGAGAGTCTCCCACAAGCTTGGGGGAGGCTTCTCCAATTACTTAATGCTTTGCCTGATCATCCTCTTAAGAAAAATGAAATACTTGATATCTTTTATAATGGACTAACCGATGCTTCCAGAGATTACCTGGATAGTTGTGCTGGTTCTGTTTTCAGGGAAAGAACACCGGATGAAGCTGAAATTCTATTGAATAATATGTTGACAAATGAAAATAATTGGACACTTCCTGATCCAACTCATGAGCCTATTCCTAAACCAACTCCGAAGAAGAGGGGTGTTCTATTTCTCAGTCCTGAAGATATGCAAGAGGCAAAGAAATCTATGAAAGAAAAAGGTATTAAAGCTGAAGATGTTAAGAATTTACCTCCTATTGAAGAAATACATGGTCTTAATTTACCGCCTGTTGAAGAAACATATGATCCTAATCCATCACCTATTGAAGAAACTCATGGTCTTGATAACCCTACACAGGTAGTAAAGGTAAATTCTCTCTATAGATTTGATGAAGGTGATATTCCTCACTATAAGTCTGCTAGACAATGCTTAGAAGAGTTTGATAATTTTATTGTCAAACAAGAAAACTTCAATGCTTATTTTGGTAGACAATTGAAATACAATTCCGATACGCTTGAACACTTGGGTGATTATATGTCTAGAGTTAAAGGTGAACTTAAACTCATTAGTAAACATGCTTCTATGGTTACCACTCAAGTAGAACAAGTACTTAAAGCTCAAAATGATTTGCTCAATGAATTAAATAGTAAGAATAATGATTATGCTGTTAGAGTGGCTACTAGAACTGGTAAAATGACTCAGGAACCTTTGTATCCTGAAGGCCACCCTAAGAGAATTGAGCAAGATTCTCAGAGAAATAATATAGATGCACCTAGTCCTTCTAAAAAGAAGAAAAAGAAAAATGATAGGACTTTGCATGCTTCTAGTGAACCTATTGCTGAACCACCTGAGAATCCAAATGATATTTCTATTTCTGATGCTGAAACACAATCTGGTAATGAACATGAACCTAATGAAAATGTTAATGATAATGTTCATGATGATGCTCAACCTAGCAATGATAATGATGTAGAAATTGAACCTGCTGTTGATATTGATAACCCACAATCAAAGAATCAACGTTATGATACGAGAGACTTTGTTGCTAGGAAGCACGGTAAAGAAAGAGAACCATGGGTTCAGAAACCCATGCCTTTTCCTCCCAAACCATCCAAGAAAAAGGATGATGAGGATTTTGAGCGCTTTGCTGAAATGATTAGACCTATCTTTTTGCGTATGCGTTTGACTGATATGCTCAAAATGAATCCTTAGTCTAAGTATATGAAAGAAATTGTCACTAATAAAAGAAAGATACCGGAAGCTGAAATTTCCACCGTGCTTGCTAATTACTCCTTTAAGGGTGGAATACCTAAGAAACTAGGAGATCCAGGAGTACCAACTATACCATGCTCCATTAAAAGAAACTATGTTAAAACTGCTTTATGTGATCTTGGAGCCGGTGTTAGTGTTATGCCTCTCTCTTTATATCGTAGACTTGACTTGAATAAGTTGACACCTACTGAAATATCTTTGCAAATGGCTGATAAATCAACTGCTATACCTGTCGGTATTTGTGAGGATGTGCCTATTGTGGTTGCAAACGTTACTATTTTAACGGACTTTGTTATTCTTGATATTCTTGAGGACGATAGTATGTCTATTATTCTTGGAAGACCTTTTTTGAATACTGCAGGGGCTGTTATTGATTGCAACAAAGGCAATGCCACTTTTCATGTTAATGGAAATGAGCATACGGTACACTTTCCGAGGAAACAACCTCAAGTTCATAGTATCAATTCTATTGGAAAAATTGCATCGATTATTGTTGGAGGTTTTGAATTTCCTCTACCTACTGTCAAGAAGAAATATGATATTCTTATTATTGGGGATGTGCATATCCCCGTTGAGTTAACATAGTGTTATTCGAAATTTCTCCGGTTTCATGCGATTCGGAATGAGTTTGTTAACAAGACCTGATCAAGCTTGTTAGCGGATTCCTTTTGATGAGCATGAGATGGATGAAATTAGAAAGCACAACGTTCTGTACCCTCCTTTTACTTTCTATTGTTTAGTTGAAATAAAGTAAAAATAGTATTTTCCTGTCTGTTTTCTGAGTTATCCATGCTATATAAAAATACCCCAAAATAAAAGTTCTCCAAATGCCCTGAAAATGGAATATGATTTTTTCTGGAATATTTGAGAATATCTGGCACTGAGAACACAGCAGGGGGAGCAAGCACCTGGCCACGAGGGTCCAGGCGCGCCCACCCTACAGGCGGCCCCCTGCCTCGTGGGCCCATGGTGGCTCCCCTCCACTTATTCCTGCACCCACACACTTCTTCTTCCTCCCAAAAAATCACCATCCAGCTCAAGCACGAGTTCTAGCTCATTTTGCTGCGATTTTCGATCTCCTTGCTCAAAGCACCTCTCACAAAACTGCTTGGGGGGATTGTTCCTTGGTATGTGACTCCTCCATTGGTCCAATTAGTTTTTGTTCTAGTGCTTTATTCATTGCAAATTTGTGCTGCCTAAGTGACCATGTTCTTGAGCTTGCATGTCAAATTTATATGGTTCCAAGTAGTTCTAATGCTTGATATAGTCTCTAGGCACTTGTAGGAGTAGTTGCTATCAATTTTGTTGAGCTTGGTTCACTTTTATTTGAAGTTACTAAAAATTTCAGAAATTTTTCAGAGGAAGAAATATGCTTAGGAAAATGTACCAAGGTGGTCCTTCAAGGAAGCAAGGGCCCAGGCTCGCAATGCGCGATGCCGATGATGAGCCACCAAGGAACGCTCCAGTGCGGCCTTGTGAATGGCCTTCAGAAGACTTTATGGATCGAGTGGGAATTAAGGAAGAATTTAACGCATATTTGTGTAACGCTGATCTTGTGAGCTTCGAGGAGGAAAAGTGCCGCCAGTACCACTATCTCACTAGTTCCTTTGTGAGGAGGTTTGAATTCTCATCTTCACGCAATTCTCAAACTGTCCTGTTTGATCTTTATGAAAAATCTTATACTATGGACTTAGAGGATTTTACAAATGCTTGCAAACTTCCACAATGGGGTAGTACTAGTGAACCTCGCAAATCTGAATTTAGAGAATTTCTTGCTAGTATAACTGTGGGGGAATCTAGAGACATAACACAAGCTACAATAGGGAGTATTCATTTTCCTGCTATACATTATTTTGCTCTCTTCATAGGTAGGTGCTTAAATGGTAAAGATGAAGCATGTCATATGTGTGTCCCTGACCTCAGTATTCTTAGGAGTGTTGTGTTAGGAGACAAATTTTATAATTTGGGAGCCATTGTTGCACGTAGGTTGCATCACAATAGATTTAATGGAGATTTCTTTGGTGGAATAGCTGATTTTCTTGGTGTAACCATACGTGATGATGATATTGAACTGACTCCTACTTATCTAGACATTAATGCTATGGTTCATCATCAGGTTGTCGAGAGGAATGAACCACCTCTCCAGTACGGACTAATCTTTGATAGGCGTCACGCCATCAATATTGTTCTTCCTGCCCCTACTCTCTTTGACTTTCAGGAAAAAGGGAGACATTACATAACCAGAGACGAGGCGGAGGAGTATAGGAGGAGGGCTGAGATAGCTCGCCTCCAAGCTGCAGCACACGATGCAATGACCGCTCCATCTCAGTACGACCCCAACTACAACTTTTGATATCCGCCAGGCCATCCGTGGCAATAAACCAACTTAGGCCAAAAGCCTAAGCTTGGGGGAATACGTATTTCTCACCGACATTACATTCATGTTCACACACTCATTGCTAGATGTCGTTGCTCATACTATTTCTTTGTAATATCCATGCTAGTTTATTTTCCTTTTTCTTGCTTTCTTCTTGTGTGTTTAATAAACCATAAGAAAAACCAAAAAAAATTAGTGTAGCTTTTAGTTAGTTTACTTTTCTTGCTATAGTAATAATAATTAAAAAGAAAACCCAAAAAGATTTCCTGTTCTTCTTTTGCTTGTTGGGAGCTTTCCCGTGTAAATAGTTTTATTTCTCTTCTTTTCTTTGGGTGTCGATAGGAGAAGACCATAATTAAATTGTTGAAGTGGCTCTTATGTGCATTATTGTTGATTTAACCAAGAGCCCATATTGCCTTGTCTTCTCCTGTTTATTGAATGCTCGCAGATTCCAGCTTAGTCCAATGCATGTGCACTCTTATTATTTTCACATCGTTAGGTCGTGCAAGTGAAAGGCAATTATGACGATATATGATGGACTGTTTGAGATGAGAGAAGCTGGTATGAACTCGACCTCTCTTGTTTTTGTAATTATGATTAGTTCATCGTTCCTGATTCAGCCTATTATGAATAAAAATGTTTGCAATGACAATTAGAGATCATAGTTGCTTATGCCATGCTTGATTAGATATGAGTTATAATGGTTTACCTTGCGTGCCAACATGCTATTAAAATGGTTGTGATGTGGTATAGTGGGGTGGTATCCTCCTTTGAATGATTCACACATGTAGTTGAAACAAAATCAACATATCCTTCACGATATTTATGTTCATGGTGGCTTATATCCTACTCATGCTTGCACTCAATGTTTATTAATTTTAATGCATGTTCATGAATGTTGTCGCTCTCTAGTTGGTCGCTTCCCAGTCTTTTGCTAGCCTTCACTTGTACTAAGCGGGAATACTGCTTGTGCATCCAATCCCTTAAACCCCAAAGTTAGTCCATATGAGTCCATTATACTTTCCTATATCCTACTCATGCTTGCACTCAATGTATCAATTAGGGCTGTCCATATCTTCCATGCTAGGTGGGTTATTCTCAAGAGGAGTGGACTCCGCTCCTTACTCACGAGAAAATGGCTGGTCGCCGGGATGCCCAGTCCCATGCTTTATGCAAACTAAATCAAAATAATTGCAAACAAAACTCCCCCTGGGGGTGTTGCTAGTTGGAGGCACTCGTTGTTTCGAGCAAGCCATGGATTTATGCTTGTTGGTGGAGGGGGAGTATAAACTTTATGTAACGCCCCGGATCCGATGCGCCAGGTGTCTGCCAGTTATTCGCTGTCGTTGCCATATCGTGTGCTCGCGTGTTGCACTTTGCCATGTCATCATCTGCATTTCATATCATGTCATCATGTGCATCGCACTTGCATACGTGTTCGTCTCATGCATCCGAGCATTTTCCCCGTTGTCCGTTTTGCAATCCGGCACTCCCACCTCCTCCGGCGCACCCCTCTTGTTTCTTTTTCGTGAGCGGGCGTTGAACGTTCTCGGAATGGACCGAGTCTTGCAAGGGGCCTTGGTATACCACTGGTAGACCACCGGTCAAGTTTCGTTCCATTTGGAGGTCGTTTGGTGCTCCAACGGTTAACCGGGTAACCGCAAACTCCGTTTGTGTGTTGCAGCGAAATCCCCCTTCAAACAGCCCCGAAACCCCATGCTCACGGTCATTCGATCACGATCGCGTGGGCGAAAACCGCACCCCATTTGGACTCTCCTAGCTCCCTCTACCTATAAATATGCCCTCTCCCCCGAAATTCGCGGTGCAAACCCTAGCTTCTTCCTCCTCGCGCAACCGGACACGTCCACGGCCCGCGCCGGACATGTCCGCCGCCGCCCCCCGACCAATCCGCTGCCGCCACGTCACCCGCGCCGCCTCTCTCTCTCCTCTTCCCCGCCGCCGCGGCCCGCGGAGCCCATCCGGGGCCCGCGCGGGCCCGAGCCACCGCCGCCGCCCCGAGGCGCCCGCCTCAGCCCCGAGCGCTCCGCCGCCTGGCCGCGCCTTCGCCTCCCGCCGGCCCCGGCCACCCGCGCCGCCGCCGCGCCGGCGAGCGCCGCCGCCGCCGCCGCGGGCACCCGCGCCCCACCGCGCCGGCGTCGCCGTGCGCTCTCCGCTGCCGCAGGCCGCCGCCTCTTCAACGCACCGCTGCCTCCCTCCGGCCTCCTCCTCTCCAGCTCCGGTGATGAGTCGGCCCGAGCTCGGCTCGATCTGGATCCAGAACTCTCGTGCGTTGACTTTCCCGTACCCCGATTCTGTCACAGCAAATGCCCCTGTTCATCGCATCATAACTCTGTGTATATAGCTCCGTTTCATGCGTGTGATATATCAAATTGTTCGTCTCGAGATTCTCTATATTTTGTTCCATTGCACCATGTTCATTTGAGTCCATCTTGATGCCCAAATCATCATTGCAAGAGTGCTAGTTGCTGTTATCTACTGGTTCTTATCAGAACTTGGTGATTTGTTATTTTTGTTACATTTAATCTGTGCATCTTATGGGCATGAGCTCTACATGTGTTTTGTTGTATGCCATGCCATCTTTACAAAGGTGTGTGCCATGTATTTTTGTGATCTCTGTGGTGACTAGCACAAGCATGCAAACTAGACCCCGTAATGTTTCTGATTTCTGAGATAGTAATTTGTCTTTGTCTGCTATTATTTTCTTACCATGTAAACTTGATGCTACAGAGAGACCCATGCATATTTTGGAGTTGTTCAATAAGTATGTTTTGTAGATATTGTTGCATTTGATCCATTCCTGCCCTTTTTTGCAATTATGGGGTGCCATAGCATGACTCAATCTTGCTCTACTTTTGCTATAAAATATTCCTGGAAGATTGTTTACGTGTTATTCAATTTTGCCAAGCTTGTTGTAGTTGGCCCATACATGCTATGTATTTGCTCTTGCCATGGATAGCTTCATAAACATGCCATATTGCTGTAGGTATGCTTGTTTTGTCATGAATTGCCTTGTGATGAGTGCATCAAGCTCACAAATATGCCTTCATATTATTGTTTCTGCCATGCTCTGTTTTCTGCGAAGTCTGAAACCTGATAACGAAACTTGCTATGTTTACATGGTTGCCATCATATCTTCTGGTACTTTTTGGCTTATGGTCAGTAAGGGACTTTTGTTATATGCATTTAGTAGAATACTGTCGTGCCTTGTTTTTCCATGTTAAGTTCCTGTAGCGTGTTTATTTCGTGCTCTGAACATTGCTACCTGATGCTGTTTTCTGCCATGTCCAGTAATTTCACCAAGTCTGTGAACCTGTTATTATTTGCAATATTGCCATGTCCTTTTGAGCATGTTCTTGTGATTTCTGGAGATAGCTCAGTGTTCATGTTTTGTTTTGCTTTACCTGTAAATCGTGCCCATGTCATTTTTTTTCATGTTACGGTGCTGCAGCATATTGTTTTGATGCTTGCAAGTTGCCTAGTTGCTATTTTGGACAGATTGTTGCTATGTCTTGCTTGGAGTGTATGTGTTGCACCGTTGCTCCGTTTCGAGCATGCTCTATATGAAACTTGCTTAGTTTTGCATGTAGCTTCATATTATCATGTTGCAATCATGCCTTGAGTGTGTTTGTTTGATGTTTGAATGCATTTTGCATCGATGCCATGTTTACCTTGTTTTGCTCATATCTTCTAGGCCGTAGCTCTGAATCTAATGAACTTTGTATGTAACTTGACTAGAATTTCGTGTAGATCATCATGGTGCTCTTTAACTTGCTTTTTAACAACTTCAACTTAATGCTTGCTCAGTTCTGTACCAATTTCGAAATTTGCATATGAGGACTTACCGGAATTGTTATATGTTGTTTCCGGCCTCATTTAAATTTGCCTTGATGTGTTGTTCTTGTATGCATCATCTCTTGCCATGAGTAGCTTCATATAGCCTTGGCATGCATCATAATTGGTTGAGCATCATGCCTTGTTCATGTGTGGTGTGTTTACCTTGTTGTGTGCTTCTTCTCGATAGTTCTCGTGTCGTTGCGATCGTGAGGATTCGTTCGTCTTCGTGGCTTCATCTTCTTCATGGACTCGTTCTTCTTCCTTGCGGGATTTCAGGCAAGATGACCGTCATCTTGGATCTCATTACTATCATTGCTATGCTAGTTGCTTCGTTCTATCGCTTTGCTGCGCTACCTATTCACTTGCTCTTCAAGCCTCCCAAATTGCCATGAACCTCTAACCTTTGTCACCCTTCCTAGCAAACCATTGTTTGGCTATGTTACCGCTTTGCTCAGCCCCTCTTATAGCGTTGCTAGTTGCAGGTGAAGATGAAGATTGCTCCATGTTGGATTATGTTTAGGTTGGGATATCACAATATCTCTTATATTATTAATGCATCTATATACTTGGTAAAGGGTGGAAGGCTCGGCCTTATGCCTGGTGTTTTGTTCCACTCTTGCCGCCCTAGTTTCCGTCATACCGGTGTTATGTTCCCGGATTTTCCGTTCCTTACACAGTAGGGTGATTTATGGGACCCCCTTGATAGTTCGCTTTGAATAAAACTCTTCCAGCAAGGCCCAACCTTGGTTTTACCATTTTCCTAGCCTATTTCTTTTCCCTAGGGAGTCGCTCTCTCGAGGGTCATCTTATTTTACCCCCCCGGGCCAATGCTTGTCTAAGTGTCACATCCCTAGCTTCTGGTAATGCACTAGGCTAGCCTCCTGTGTGCATCATGTTTAATCTTAAAAGAAAGTTGAAATGGGGATGACAAAACCCCCAGCACCCCCCCAAATCCAACTAGGGTTTACTGAAATTGGTTTCAATGAACCCAAAATGCCCTTCACAAAATGTTCATCATTTCTGGATTGGGCTAAAACCCCTGGCAAAAATGGTGCACACTTTTCTAGGACATTCTGGTTTTTTGAATTAAATCACAAGTATTTGAATTTGGGCATTTAAATTCTATAAAATATTTTAACTGTCCAAATAATCTTGAAAGCATTTGAGGGCTATTGGAGATATTTTCAAAAGTGCCCACAATTATTTTCAGGATTTTACAAAATGAATTGGTATTTTACTAATTCAAAACAGAACAAAATAAATAGAAAAACAGAACAAATTAAATAACAGAGAGAGAGAGTTAGTACCTGGGCCACTTACCTGTGCGGCCCAGGAGCCGGCCCAGCCCAGCTGGCCGATGCCAGTCGTCTCCCTCCTCTCGCCAGAAGGACGAGGGGCGTGTGCCCGCCGCGTGCGCCCACGCGCCTGACCACCTCCTGCTTCCGCCGCTGCCTCGACGCGAGGACGTCGCCACGCGTCACCCCGGGCCCCTCTCACTCCTCCCCCCATGCTCATCCCCTCCTCTGTCTCTCTCCCTCGCTCTTCCCCTCACGTGCCTGAGCACGCCGCCGTGAGCCACCGCGGCCACCAGCATCCCCGCGGCCATCCAACTAGCCTACAAGCTCCGCCTCGGATCCATGAAGCTCTACGCCGACGCACGCGACGCCGTGTGCCCCGAAGCCACGCCATCACCGCCGTCTTCACCGCCATGGCTGGCGATCGCCGCTGCTTGATTCGCAGCAACGAGGACGTCCCCGAGCACGCCGAGGCCACCTCTGCACTTGCCGTGAGGTCCTCTATCGATCCCCTCTACTCCCATGTCCATTAGCTCATCATAGCCCTCGTTTCCGTTGAGACCGAGACCTCACCGGCGCCGGACTTGTCAGCGTCGTCGTTTTGGTTCGCCTCCGTATAAACCGAGCGCGTCACTGCACTGAGTGCACTCCCAGGAGCCCGTAGCGCCCATCAGTTCCTCCTCCCATGCATCGTAGCCGCAACCCCGTGCACACCCGAACTCCGGCGGCCGTAGAAGAGCTCGCTGTGGTCAGCTATGGCCACCGTAGGCCCGGCCACCACCACCGTTGGATGCTCGCTTGCAAGAGCTCTCCATCGAGCCCAAGAACTCCCAAAACCGTCGCCTTCGGGCGAATCCCGAGCGCCTCCGCCGTCTCTGGCTCTGCCGGCGACGAGCCACGGGTCAACTCCGGCGGGTTGACCCAGGTTTTGACCCCGGTTGACCTCCCTAGGGTCACCGACATGCGGGCCCTGCCCGACTAATTAACCTAGCTTAGGTTTAAACCTAATTAGATTAACCTAGGTTAGTGCTAACTAAGTTTAGTTAGTTTAGTTAGCCACTTACACACGGGACCCATGCATCAGGTTTGACCTGGCCGACCCGTTGACCTGCTGATGTCACACCGACGCCATGCTGACGCAGTAAATAGTTTCTGTATTAAAAACAATTCAGAAAATCCAGAAAAAGGCTTAAACTTCTAAAATTCATAGAAATTAATCTGTAACTCTAAAATTCATAGAAATTAATCTGTAACTCCAGAAAAAGGCTATTGCTTAGAGTTGTGTCAGGTCTGATTCATCGGGAATGAATTGGAAGTGGTGAACATGTCCTACTGTGTGAGAGCTAAGGGTGTGAACACGATTTGGTAAAGGTAGCGGTGAGAGGCCATGTAGGAGTACATGGTGGGTTGTCTCATTGAAACCGTCCTCAGGAACTGAGTTCTGTGTTTGTGATGCATGAACAGTTACTACCACACATTGGGTTCCGGTAACTCGACCCCTCTCGACTTATTAATCAACTTGATCTCTGTCCAGGAGTTGCAACTAGTTTCTGGTGTTTGTAGGTAGTGTTAGTAGTCTACCAAGTGGCACCCGGTACAGGTGGGCTTGGGACAGACTAGGCACACGTGGCCTGGTGTACCGAGTGGCACCCGGATGGTGGGCTCGGAAACCCTGCACACATTGTTTGGGGCCGTGAGCGACACCCCGGCCGGATCTCCTTGCTGATGGAACCCGAATAGGCGATAAACCTGGACGAGAGACTTGTGTGGTTAGTCAGGTCGTGGCCGACTCCCTCGCCAGGCTTCCGCTTGAAGGTTGTCGAGGTACACGACGTGTACATGGTGGTAAGTGGCGAGAGCGTGTGTGACGAAGTACACCCCTGCAGGGTTAATATGATCTATTCGAATAGCCGTGTCCGCGGTAAAGGACTTCTGGGTTGCCTATAACAGTTCATAGACAAGTGAAAGTGGATACTCTAAAATGCGCAAGATAAGCGTGAGTGCTATGGATGGCGTTCTCGTAGGGAGACGGGAGCGGATCCATAGTGGTGTTTTGCTATGGTGAATTTGTGGACTCGTGTGCGCCACCTCAAAAGAGTTACTTGCAGTCGTAGTTCAGGATAGCCACCGAGTCAAAGCTGGCTTGCTGCAGTTAAACTCCACCACCCCCTTTGTTGATACCGATGCATATGTAGCTAGTTCTGATGTAAGTCTTGCTGGGTACATTTGTACTCACGTTTGACTATTTTATGTTTTGCAGAGAGACGTCAGTCTCGCTAGTAGTTCCGTGTGGACTTCAACGTTTAGCTTGATACCTCAGCTACGATCTTGTGCCCTCGGCAGGATCTAGTAGATAGTCAGGCTTCTCAGCCTTTTTCATTTATAGTTGTCTGTACTCAGACATGTTAAGCTTCCGCATGTGTTTGACTTGTATGCTCTGAATGTTGGGTCATGAGACCCATGTTTGTAATATCTTGCTCCTCGGAGCCTAATGAATAAATACTCTGAGTCGTAGAGTCTTGTTGTGATGCCATGTTGTATTTGCACATATCGAGCATATTGTGTGCATGATTGAAATGCTTGGTATGTGTGGGATACGACAACCTAGTTGTTATCCTTGGTAGCCTCTCTTATGGGGAAATGTAGTCTTGTGCTTCCATGAGCCATAGTAGTCCGCTACAGCCCGGTTCACCGGAGTCCTGCTAGCCCAGCACTACTGCTCCGGAACACTTGACTGGCCGGCATGTGATTCACTTCGTTCCTGTGTTTGTCCCTTCGGGGAAATGTCACGCGGTGACATCCGGAGTCTTGCCTAGCCTGCTACAGCCCGGGTTCCCGGAGTCCTGTTAGCCCAGTGCTACAGCCCAGATTCGCACGCTGCTGACCGACATGCTCGATGTTGATTCATGTATGACTGTCCCCGTAAGTTAGTGCCACTTTGGGTTCACGACTAGTCATGTCGGCCCGGGTTCTCTATCATATGGATGCTAGCGACACTATCATATACGTGAGCCAAAAGGCGCAAACGGTCCCGGGCCATGGTAAGGCGACACCCTTGGGAATACCGTGCGTGAGGCCGCAAAGTGATATGAGGTGTTACCGGCTAGATCGATGTGACTTGGAATCGGGGTCCTGACACTAAGTGTTGGTCCGAACCAGAGCCACTTGCAGCGCCACCTCGGGGAAACTTGAGGGCTGGTTTTAGTTGTACGTAGTGTTCATCCGGTGTTGCCCTGAGAACGAGATATGTGCAGCTCCTATCAGGATGTCGGCGCATCGGGCAGTCTTGCTGGTTTTGTTTTACCATCGTCGAAATGTCTTGTAATCGGGATTCCGAGACTGATCGGGTCTTCCCGGGAGAAGGAATATTCTTTGTTGACCGTGAGAGCTTATAATGGGCTAAGTTCGGACACCCCTGCAGGGTATTATCTTTCAAAAGCCGTGCCCGCGGTTATGTGGCAGATGGGAATTTGTTAATATCTGGTTGTAGAGAACTTGACACTTGACCTTAATTAAAACGCATCAACCGTGTGTGTAGCCGTGATGGTCTCTTCTCGGCGGAGTCCGGGAAGTGAACACGGTTTCTGGGTTATGTTTGACATAAGTAGGAGTTCAGGATCACTTCTTGATCATTACTAGTTGACGACCGCTCCTTTGTTTCTCTTCTCGCTCTCATTTACGTAAGTTAGCCACCATACTTGCTTAGTCGCTGCTGCAACCTCACCACCTTATCCTTTCCTTTCCCATTAAGCTTTGCTAGTCTTGATACCCATGGTAATGGGATTGCTGAGTCCTCGTGGCTCACAGATTACTACAACACCAGTTGCAGGTACAGGTTTTGCGATAATCATGACGCGAGAGCGATGTTTCTTGAGTTGGAGTTCTTCTTCTGTTTCTTCTTCGATTAGGGGGTAGGTTCCAGGTCGGCAGCGTGGGCTAGCAGGGTGGATGTCGTTGAGATCTGTTTGTGTTTCATCCGTAGTCGGATGTTGATCTTATGTATGATGTATTGTTGTATTCTTGCGGCATTTGTATGCCTTGTATGTATCCCCAAATATTATGTAATGTTGGTGTAATGATATCCACCTTGCAAAAGCATCTTCAAGATGCGCTTCTATCCTTGGTGGGACCTTCATGTTCCTTTAGGATAGGGTCGCATCTTGGGCGTGACACTTTACCATTCTGTTTGGGAACCGCCTATAATGTGTGTAGCATGGAAGATATCGCCATCTCTTGGTTGTTATGTTGACAATCAAAGTATGCCGCTCAAAATATTATTTATCTCTATTTCAAAACCGAGCTCTGGCACCTCTACAAATCCCTGCTTCCCTCTGCGAAGGGCCTATCTATTTACTTTTATGTTGATTCATCACCCTCTTATTAAAAAGCACCAGCTGGAGAGCACCGTTGTCATTTGCATTCATTACTGTTAATTTATATTGGGTATGACTATGACTGGATCTCTTATACCATGAATTACAATGTTTAGTCAGTCCTTGATCTTTAAAGGTGCTCTGCATTTATGTTTTGCGGTCTCAGAAAGCGCTAGCCAGATACAATCCTGTTATATCATATTATGATTGTTTTGAGAAAGTGTTGTCATCCAAGATTTATTATTATTGCTCGCTAGTCGATTATGCCATTGATATGAGTAAACATGAGACCTAAGAGTTATTGTGAATATGGTTAGTCATAATATTTGCTGAAAACTTGAATGCTGGCTTTACATATTTACAACAACAAGAGCAAACAGAGTTTGTAAAAGTTTTTCTTTATCACATTCAGTTTATCAACTGAATTGCTTGAGGACAAGAAAAGGTTTAAGCTTGGGGGAGTTGATACGTCTCCGTCGTATCTACTTTTCCAAACACTTTTGCCCTTGTTTTGGACACTAACTTGCATGATTTGAATGGCACTAACCCGGACTGACGCTGTTTTCAGCAGACTTTCCATGGTGTTATTTATGTGCAGAAACAAAAGTTCTTGGAATGACCTGAAACTCCACGGAACATATTTTTGGAAAATATTAAAAATACTAGAAGAAGAATCCACGTCAGGGGGGCCTCCACCAATCCACGAGGGTGGGGGCGCACCTGCCCCCCCTGGCGCACCCCCTTGCCTCGTGGGCCCCCTGACGCTCCATCGACCTCAACTCCAACTCCATATATTCGTGTTCGGGGAGAAAAAATCAGAGAGAAGGATTCATTGCGTTTTACGATATAGAGCCGCCGCCACGCCCTAAAACCTCTGAGGAGGGCTGATCTGGAGTCCGTTCGGGGCTCCGGAGAGGGGAATCCGTTGCCATCGTCATCATCAACCATCCTCCATCACCAATTTCATGATGCTCACCGCCGTGCTTGAGTAATTCCATCGTAGGCTTGCTGGACGGTGATGGGTTGGATGAGATTTATCATATAATCGAGTTAGTTTTGTTAGGGTTTGATCCCTAGTATCCACTATGTTCTGAGATTGATGTTGCTATGACTTTGCTATGCTTAATGCTTGTCACTAGGGCCCGAGTGCCATGATTTCAGATCTGAACCTATTATGTTTTCATGATTATATGTGAGTTCTGGATCCTATCTTGCAAGTCTATAGTCACCTACTATGTGTAATGATCTGGCAACCCTGAAGTGACATTAATCGGGACCACTCCCGGTGATGAGCTTAGTTTGAGGAGTTCATGTATTCACTATGTGTTAATGCTTTGGTCCGATACTCTTTTAAAAGGAGGCCTTAATATCCCTTAGTTTCCGCTAGGACCCCACTGCCACGGGAGGGTAGGGCAAAAGATGCCATTCAAGTTCTTTTCCATAAGCACGTATGACTATATTCGGAATACATGCCTACATTACATTGATGAATTGGAGCTAGTTCTGTGTCACCCTATCTTATGACTGTTACATGATGAACCGCATCCGGCATAATTCTCCATCACCGATCCAATGCCTACGAGCTTTTCACATATTGTTCTTCGCTTATTTACTTTTCCGTTGCTACTGTTACAATCACTACAAAACCCAAAAATATTACTTTTGCTATCATTACCGTTACTTCCATATTACTTTGCTACTAAATACTTTGCTGCAGATACTAAGTTATCCAGGTGTGGTTGAATTGACAACTCAACTGCTAATACTTGAGAATATACGTTGGCTCCCCTTGTCTCGAATCAATAAATTTGGGTTGAATACTCTACCCTCAAAAACTGTTGCGATCCCCTATACTTGTGGGTTATCAGATCCGAGCTGTAGTCGGATTGCAGCCGAGTAGACTTGTGGGCTTTAGGATCTGTGCGAGGCCCAAGAGTTGAGCCCGCGATAGATGCCTATATATAGTGGAGGTGTGGCACACTCATGCGATTGATCGCTTCGGACCTATCACTAGGGTTTGCATGTGTTGCGAATAGCCACCTCCACTCGCCGCCGGTTGTGTGATCGGACCTAGCAGTCCGCCGCGCGACGTTCCTCATGCACGCGCGGATACTGTTAGAGGCGGTGCACTTGCGCCGCTCCGGCGAACCTATATGTGGGAACCGACGACCGGCAGTTCGAGGGAGATCGGATGAGGAGGAGATGATCCACACGGACGCGCTGCCCCAACTCTTCTTCCGCTGCACGGCACTGCACGTCTAGTGGTAACAAACTATGATCCATCTTCCGTAGTATGTTCTTGGTTGTTCTGCGCGTTGGAAAATTTTAATTTGTAGTCGACGCACCCTACTTTAGAACCCAACTGTGGTATTAGAGCCTCTGCCATAGGATTTGGATTCAGATTGTATGAATATTAGATATGTGGAGGCGGCAGATGAGATCTGTTGTTGTTTATGAGATCGGCTGTGTGCACGGTTGATGAGATCAACTCTACATGGGGATCGTTGAGGCTACGATTTCTATCAATAGGGATCGATGAGGTCATGACACGATCTACCCCTACCGGTTGGTTATTTGCCAACGGGGTTAATAGTGAAACGTAAATCCGAATCGGATTCACGGTGATCGATAAGATCGGTCAGAGCAGAGAATTAGGCGTGATCGGAGTTCAGATGAGAGCGGGATCGCCTTGTGCGTAGCGCCTTGTATTTCGTACACGATCACTCAAACCGGTAGAATGCGATTCTATGCAAAACTTTATTTTGCAGGGTTTGATGTGAATAGTATGGCTCATGTGTATGTGATGCATGTGTGTAAATTATACATGGCCTGCGTGTTATGTTTGTCAACCGGCAGGAGCCAAAGTGTTGTCATTATATTGTATAAGACCTGCGTGTCGACTTGTGACTCTATGTAAAATTCATTATTAGTTGTAGTAGTTGGATAATAGAGATCAGGTTGGTGGCTTGGCGTGCCAGCGTGACAAACAATATGGAGTTCCTAGATGGTCAATGGAGTCGGAGCCGACCTGGAAGAACGTCCATGAAGGAGCCATACTATTTCACAATATATGTTTATTTGTGATTGTTATGCTTCTTGTTTTCTATGCATGTTAGAATGGTAGAAAGATCCCTCGTTAATATCAAGCAATTTGCCATTCCTGATGTTGCACCTTCGTACGTCAAGTACGTCTAGTAGTGGGTTCATAAAATTGGGGTGCTGCTAGGTGTCCTTGAACTGAAGGGTTCGTGTCGGACACGGACATGCACTGCACTAGGTTAACTTGACAAGGCTATCAAAACGGTTTTGGGCCTTGTGGCAAAGAAGGTTGGGGGCCAGGGTATGAGATACCTTCTCGACCGACAGGAGTCGTGAGATACGATTAGCAAGGAGTTGCTTACTGGATAGGCATGTTGTCTAGCAGTGACGCTAAAGCTCACTAGTTGCATGTGCTACTCGGATCCTGAATCTGAGAGTATGCGGAGGGATGCCAGCTTTAGTTGGAGTATTTCTGTTTAGGCTTGAATTACTCTACATAAACACATTGCTTAGTGATTGCATTTTTTTTTGTAGATCAATGGCGCCACCTGCTCAACCCAACTTTGCATTGAAATCAATTCTGGAAAAGGATAAACTGAATGGAACAAACTTTACCAGCTGGTATAGAAAACTGAGAATTGTTCTCAAGCATGATAAAAAGGAACATGTTCTAGAGGATCCACTTCCAGAGGAACCTGCCGATAATGCTAATGCCACAACTAAGAATGCCTACCAGAAACTCGTTGATCATTCAATGGATATCAGCTGTCTGATGTTGGCTTGTATGGAGCCCGATTTGCAACAGCATTTCAAAAATGTTGAGGCTTACAATATGATCGAGAGTCTCAAGAGCATGTTTCAGACATAGGCTAGGACTGAAAGGTTCAACGTCTGGTGATCGTTGATGGATTGCAAGCTGAAGGAAGGTGATCCACTGAGCCCACATGTGATCAAGATGATCAGATATGTGCAAGCTTTGGATGGGTTGGGCTTCCTGCTCTTGGATGAGCTGGCTACTGATGCAGTTCCGGGTTCTCTTCCGCCCAGCTATGGGACATTCATCTCGAACTATCATATGCATGGCATGGATAAGAAGCTCACTGAATTGCATGGGATGCTCAAAGTGGCAGAGGAGGATATTAAGAAAGGCACGCATCAAGTGTTGATGGTGCAGAAATTGGCTAAGTTCAAGAAGAGTTGGTCCAAGAAAAAGGCTAAGGCAAAGGGCACGGAGATGGTGACCTCCGCCGCTGCGCCGAAGTCTGGACCAGACTCGAAGACCATTTGCTATCATTGCAAGGAGACCGATCACTGGAAGAGGAACTGTAGCAAGTGGCTTGCAGAGCATGGCAAGAAGGTGGGGAATGCTGCTTCAGGCAAAGGTACACTTGTTGCATATGTTATAGGCATTTATCTTGCTGACATACCTAGTAGCTCTTGGGTATTTGATACCGGATCGCTTATTCATATTTGCAACTCGATGCAGGGGCTGGTAAGAACTAGGCATGTGGCCCAAGGGGAGATTGACATCAGGGTCGGCAACAAAGCAAAGAATTGCTGCGTTGGAGGTCGGCACGATGCTGCTCCAGCTTCCTTCTGGATTTATTTGGAATTGAATAATTGTTATTACATTCCTGCACTTAGTCGGAACATTATTTCTGCCTCATGCTTGATGAGTCAGGGTTTTGAGTTCAGTTTAAAGGACAATGGTTGTTCGTTTTATTTGAATGGTATGTTCCTTGGCTATGCACCCGTTGTTGATGGGCTATTTATATTGAATCTAGAACAGGAACCGGTCTATAACGTGAATGTCAAGAGGCATAAGCCTAATGAGATAAATCCGACATACTTCTGGCATTGCCGGCTTGGACACATTAGTCTGAAACGCATGAAGAAGCTCCATGATGATGGGCTCCTAACTTCGTCCGACTTTGAGTCGTTCGAGACATGTGAATCATGCTTGCTCGACATGACTAAATCTCCTTTCGCAAAGAGTTGCGAGAGGGCGTCCGAGCTGTTGGAACTGATACACAGTGATGTGTGTGGTCCAATGAGCACAACTGCCAGAGGTGGCTATCAGTACTTCGTGACTTTTACCGACGACTTGAGTAGATATGGATATATCTATTTGAAGAGGCACAAGTCGGACACTTTTGAAAAGTTCAAACAGTTACAGGACGAGGATGAGAATCAGCTCGGCAAGACTATAAAGCTTCTACGATCTGATCGTGTAGGCGAGTACATGAGCGAGGAGTTTGATGATCATATGAAAAGCCGAGGTATAGTACCTCAGCTCACACCTCCGGGTACGCCACAGAGAAATGGCGTGTCGGAACGGAGGAATAGGACCTTGTTGGACATGGTCCAGTCTATGATGAGCAAATCGGATTTACCCTTGTCATTCTGGGGATACGCTCTAGAAACTACAGCTTTCACACTTAACAGGGTACCGTCAAAATCCGTAGACAAGACACCACATGAGATGTGGACCGGGAAGAGTCCTAGTTTGTCTTTTCTAAAGATTTGGGGTTGTGAAGCATTTGTCAAGCGACTTATGTCAGACAAGCTTACACCCAAGTCGGATAAAAGAATATTCATGGGATATCCGAGGGAAACCCTGGGATATAGCTTCTACAACCAGGAAGAGAACAAAGTGTTTGTTGCTCGGAATAGGGTTTTCCTTGAGAAAGAGTTTCTCAATCGGGAGGCCAGTGGGAGGACGATCCGACTCGAAGAAATTCGAGGACCACTCAGGGATGGCTCGGCTGGTGATGAGATCATACCGGAGTCAGTCAGGGAACCCGTAGTGGAAGCGGCACCAGAACCATGGAGGTCAAAAAGATTGCATAGAGTGCGCGATATATTGTTGCTAAAAAGCGACGAGCCGGCCATGTATGCGGAAGCGATGGTGAGCCCAGACTCCGAGGCATGGCTAGAGGCCATGAGATCCGAGTTAAAGTCCATGGATGACAATCAAGTCTGGGACTTTGTTGATCCCCCGCCTGGCGTAACGGCCATTGGTTGCAAATGGGTCTTTAAGAAGAAAACCGATGTGGATGGAAATGTTCAGATCCACAAAGCTCGGCTTGTCGCTAAGGGTTATGGACACTTACTCGCTGGTAGCGATGCTGAAGTCGGTGAGGATCGTACTAGCTATAGCTGCATATTTCGATTACGAGATATGGCAGATGGATGTCAAGACGGCTTTCCTTCACGTAAATTTAACCGAGGACGTGTATAGGATATAGCCCGAGGGTTTTGTCGATCCTACTAGCACTAGTAAGGTATGCAAGCTCAAGAGATCCATTTATGGATTGAAGCAAGCATCTCGGAGTTGGAACATTCGTTTTGATGAGGTTGTCAGTGGTCTCGGTTTCATCAAAAGCGAAGAGGACTCTTGTTTATACAAGAAGTTAAGTGGGAGCTCGATAGTGTTTTTGATCTTATATGTGGATGACATACTGCTGATCGGAAATGATGTTTCGATGCTTAACTCGGTCAAGGAGTCATTGAATGGCAAAATTTCGATGAAGGACCTTGGTGAGGCAATGTACATTTTAGGCATTAACATCTATAGAGATAGATCGAGGAGGCTGCTCGGCTTAAGCCAGAGCACATACATAAATAAAGTGTTGAAGCGGTTCAACATGATTGAGGCGAAGAAAGGGTTCTTGACACTCTCACATGGTATAAGGCTAAGCGAGACTCAAAGTCCTTCGACATCTGATGAGCGAAGCAGGATGAGTAGGATTCCGTATGCCTCGGCAATCTGATCCATCATGCATGCCATGATATTTATGCGGCCCGATGTTGCTTTTGCAATAAGCCTAACAAGTAGATACCAGGGCAACCCAGGTGAGAGTCACTGGGCAGCGGTAAAGACTATTTTGAAGTACCTGCGAAGTACTAAAGAGATGTTTCTAGTTTATCGAGGTGAGGAAGAGCTCGTCGTAAGGGGTTACGCCGATGCTAGTTTGCAAACCAACAGAGATGATTGTCGATCACAGTCCGGATTCGTGTACGTCATGGACGCAGGAGCAGTGAGCTGGATGAGTTCCAAGCAAGATACGGTGGACCTACCACAGAAGCCGAATACATTGCGGCTTGTGAAGTTGCGAAGGAAGGTGTTTCGATCCAGAACTTTCTGGTTGATCTTGGTATTTTCCCAGCCTCGGTAAAACCGTTGGACCTTTATTGTGATAACTCTGGTGCCATGGTACAAGCCGAGGAGCCGTGGAATCACCACAAGGTCAGACACATAGATCGGAAATATCACCTGATACGAAAGATCGTAAAGAATGGTGATCTAGAGTTATGCAAAATTCACACGGATGCTAATGTTGCAGATCCGTTGACTAAGCCGCTTCCACAACCCAAGCATGAGGGGCACGTTAGAGCAATGGGCATTCGATGTCTATTTGATTGACTCTAGTGCAAGTGGGAGACTGTTGGAGATATGCCATAGAGGCAATCATGTATGATGATATTTCCTATGTGTTTATGAATAAAGATAGTCCTTGGACATTATCAATGATGTGTATCAGCAAGTACATGACTTGTTTGTGGGACTATGCATTGTACGATGACTGTCCTAAAAGGTCCCTAGTCGATAGGGCAGTGTGAACTACTCCCTCCTCGTCATGGAGAGCGCCGGGATGATGAAGATGGCCACCGGTGAGGGACTCCACCCTCCGGCAGGGTGCCGGAACGGGACTAGATTAGTTTTCGGTGTCTACAGAGGCTTGTGGCAGCGGAACTCCCGATCTAGGTTATGTTCTTGGGGTTTCTGTATATATAAGAGGTTTTGGCGTCGGGAACAAGTCAGGGGGGTCTCCATGGGGCGACGAGGTAGGGGGCGTGCCCAGGGGTGTAGGGCGCGCCCCCCACCCTCGTGGGTGCCTCGGGACTCTTCTGGACCATCTCCGATGCTCCGTGGGCTTCTTCTGGTCCAAAAACAATCTCCGTCAAATTTCAGGTCAATTGGACTCCGTTTGGTTTTCCTTTTCTACAATACTCAAAAACAAGGAAAAAACAAAAACTGGCACTGGGCTCTAGGTTAATATGTTAGTCCCAAAAATCATATAAAATATCATATAAATGCATATAAAAATCTAAGATGGATAATATAATAGCATGAATACTTCATAAATTATAGATACGTTGGAGACGTATCACCCGCTCGCGTGTACTCGACGAGCCAAGGCTGGTGGTGAGCTTGAGACTTGAGCTTGTTGGGGATCTTCCCACACGGCCCAGAGTTCAAACGTTCTTGTGCCCAAGGAGCCCTGAATCCGACACACACACACCTTGATCTGACACACACACACAGTTCATCCAAGCGAACTATATGTCGTATATCCGACACACCTTTATATAGCCGTCCATTTCTATCGTTCTGCCACATCGCAAACAGTTCTTATGGATTAACCATTTGTCACGCACTGCACACGAAACTCTAATCTGAACCGTGCTTGATGTATCCGCCACATCACCATTTGTGATTAATGCATCCCACACAGTTTCGTCAAAGGGTCTCTGACCATAGTGTCTTGTTAGCAACATCCTGCAGTAGTGTACAATTTGTACTCTTATTCGTCTTCAAGACAAATAAGGAAATACACGACACTCTGAAGCAACATGAATTCGGGTGAGTCCTTACACGCAAACCCCGTGACAAGACGTCTAGCAACTGTTCAAAGGCACCTGGGGTCGCTGCTAGGTATGCATCTACCGCCCCGAGGGCGTTGAACTCCAGATCCAAGAATGTTGAGTTCCTCAGGGAAGCTTTCCGCCGACGATAATTCGCGGCACATTGGATCTTGGACGGAGTAGGCGAGCTGTTCATCGAGTCCTCGTGCTGAGCGGCCTCGAGGGCAATCCCAGCGGAAGTGCGTGCTTATGCCTGCCTATGTAGGGCCTCTGTTCCCTCGGCCCTTACATTTGTTGCCACGAGGGGAGGGGAGGAGTGTTCAAGGAAATTAGGATCAAAATACCTTTACACATACAACAATCTGATAATTACCGGGAGATTGAGGGGGCACCTTCCCCCACTCCCGTGACCTCGGCTTGCGCCTCTCGTTGGGGGACTTTCTTATGCAGTTGTTTCTCTGTGTGGGCGTTTTGAACACCGCACCTTTGGAGGAGAATTCGAACGGTTGGGGGCTAGAGGACGAGGAGCTCGCTTTCGTTTAGAGAAAGGGGCATTACCAATGAAGCTGGCCTTGTCCCTAGTGCGTCAGGGGTAATAGCTACCCTTGAGCCATCAAGGCTCTCTAGGAAAAACTTTCGCCCTTTGTAGAGGGGTCTTCTGCCTGACAGTGTGACTCCGACTCAGGAGTCATGTCAGGACCCCGATCCTAAGTCACACCGATCTAGCATGTAACACATCATATCACTTTGTGGCCTCACGAACGGTATTCCCATGGGTGCCACCTTACCAGGCCCGGGACCGTTTGCGCCTTTTGGCTCACGTATATGATAGTGTCGCTAGCATCCATATGATAGAGAACCCGGGCTGACATGACTCGTCGTGATCCCAAAGTGGCGCTAGCTTACGGGGACAGGCATACATGAACCAGCATCGAATGTGTCGGTCATCAGCGTGTGAATCCGGGCTGTAGCAACTGGGCTAGCAGGACTATGGGAAACCGCGCTGTAGTAGGCTAGCAGGACTCCGGAAGTCACCGCGTGACATTTCCCCGAAGGGACAGACACAGGAACGAAGTGGATCACATGTCGGCCAGTCTAGGTGTTCCGGAGCAATAGTAACTGGGCTAGCAGGACTCCGGTAAACCGGGCTGTAGCAGACTACCATTGCTTAGTGGAAGCACAAGACTACATTTCGCCATAAGATAGGCTACCAAGGATAAACAACTAGGTTGTCGGATCCCACACAAAACAAGCATTTCAATCATACATGCAATATGCCCAGTATGTGTAAATACAACACGGCGTCACAACAAAACTCTACGATTCAAAGTATTTATTCATTAGGCTCCGAAGAGCCAGATATTACAAACATGGGTCTAATGACCCAGCATTCAAGTCATACAAGCAACAAGCACATGCGGGAGCTTAACTTGTCTGAGTACAGACAACTACAAACGAAAAGGCTGAGAAGCCTGACTATCTACAAGACCCTGCCGAGGGCACAAGATCGTAGCTGAGGTAACAAGCTAAACATCGAAGTCCACGCGGAACTACTAGTGAGACAGAAGTCTCTCTGCAAAAATATAAATTAAGCAAACATGAGTACAAATGTACCCAGCAAGACTTACATCATAACTATCTACATATGCACAAGTATCAACAAAGGGGGTGGTGGAGTTTAACTGCAGCAAGCCAGCTTTGCCTCGATGGCTCTCCTTAACGACGACTGCTAGTAACTCTTTAGAGGTGGCGCACACGAGTCCACCAATTCACCATATCAATACACCACTATGGATCCGCTCCCGTCTCATTACGAGAACGCCGTCCATAGCACTCACGCTTATCTTGCAGATTTTAGAGTATCCACTTTCACTTGTCTATGAACTGTATAGGCAACCCAGAAGTCCTTTACCGCGGACACGGCTATTTGAATAGATGATGTTAACCCTGCAGGGGGTGTACTTCTTCACACACGCTCTCACCACTTACCACCGTTTACACGATCTGATGTCACAGCCGTAGCTTTAGCTTTGCTTGTGGACTAGTCTGGGTTTTTGCATCATGTTTAAATTTTGCTAAACTTGAAATGGGGATGTTCAAACCCTAGCACCAAATGAAATGCAACTAGGATCAAAATAAAAATATTTTCAATGAATCCAAAATGCCCTTTTTAAATGTTCATCATTTTTGAATTGGTTTAGAACCTCTGCCAAAAATGGTGCACACTTTTCTAGGACACTCTAGATTTTTGAATTAAATAATAAGTATTTGAATTTGGACATTTAGATTCTAGAAAATATTTTAAATGTCCAAATAATCTTGAAAGCAATTGAGGGCTGTTGGAAATATTTTCAAAAGTGCCCACAATTATTTTCAGGATTTTACAAAATGAATTAGTATTTTTACTAATTCAAAACAGAGAAATAAAATAGAAAACTGAAACAGAGTAAAGGAGAGAGAGAGAAACCCACCTGGCCCTCACCTGTGCGGCCCCAGCACACCTGGCCTAGTGCCAGCCATCCCTAATCTCTGCCAGTAGGCAGAGGCGGGACAGCGCATGCGCGCGCGAGGCGCCACGCCTCCTCCTGCTTGCCGCCGACCGCCTGGAGCTGGCTAGGGACGCCACGCACGTCCCCAAGCCCCACCTTCTCGCTCTCGTCCCTGTTCCCCGCCTCGCTCTCGCTCCGCACCTCGGACCCGAACGCATCCATCGCCGCCGCTCACTGCCACCGCGCCACCGCCATCCCCTTGCCCCGTTGCTGTTTCCTCTAGATCCCCCGTTGACGCAGTGAAGCTCCAAGCCGAAGAGCAAGACCTCGGATGCCTGGATCCGTCGCCCTCGAGCTCGTCACCGCCGCAACTAGCCGTCGGAGGTCGTCGTCGATACGTGCGCTAGAGGTCGTCCCCGAGCCCACTGAGACTGTCGTCGACCCTACCGTGAGCTCCTATTCGATTCCCCTCTCTCCCCGCACGCTTTTGGTAGCTCTAGCCATGACAACTACCGGACCCGAGAGCTCCGTGCCTCCGGCCATGGCGCCGCCGTGGCCAGCACCCGAACCAGCCGCTCCCGCACGCGTCATCGTTCTCCTAGCCTCTCCAGGAGCCCTTAGCAACCACCAGATCCTCCCCACGTGCCCTAAAGCCACCGCCCGAGCACACCCGAGCTCCGGCCGCCGCCGCAAGCTTCCTTCCGGCGAGCTACGGCGCCCCCGCGGCCACCCACCTACCTCCCTGCATGCGGGCGAGCGCGGGCTACCTTCTGGTGGCATTTGCACGCCCAGCCGCCGGCTGTAGCGCAGCCCCGGCGAACATCCGCCGTGTTTCGGGTCGCCGCTGGCCGAACTCCGGTGGCTGGTGACGTGGCACGTCATTAGCCACTGATGACCCCACTAATTAACCTCCAATGAAACTGACAGCCGGGCCCCACATCCTAACTAACTGGCTACCTAAACTAGATTAAGTTTAATCTAATTACCCTGGACCCACGAGTCAGCATTGACTGTGTTGACGTGTCCGTTGACCGGACCCACCTGTCATTGACACTGTACAGCACTTGGTTACTGAGCAGTGGACCCCACTGGTCAGGTTTGACCTGGACCAGCCCTGTTGACTCGCTGACATCATGCTGACGTAGTGCTGACGCAGTTAATCCTTTCTAGAATTACTTTATTTTCGAAATAATACAGAAATTCCAGAAAATAGTTAGAACTTCTAAAATTCATAGAAATTAAACTGTAACTCAGAATGAAATACGATATATCTGAAAAATGATCAGAAAAATTGAATCTTTCCATCTGCACAAGTTTCATGCATGTCAGAACACTTGAACCTTGCTATTTAGATGAAACAAGTTAATGCACTAATATGACCTCTTATTTTGGGTTTGCATTTGAATCTTTGATTCAAATGAGCTCAAACCAACCTGTTCTAAGTTGCATTAGCCAAAACACACTCATTTTGCCATGTCATTGCATGCATCATATTGTTGCATATTGCCGTGTGATGATTGTGCTTCGATGTGTTCTTCGTGGTAGGTTCTGCCTCCGAGGATATTCACGAGTATCCAAGTGAAGGGCAGTATCCTTCTACCACTCTATCAGGCAAGCAAAACCCCCTTGTTCATTCCGATAAAATCCCACTCTCTCGCTCCTACTCTCTTTTACTGCATTAGGACAACAATGATTCAACTGTTACATGCTGCGGTAGTTGAACCCCTTTTCCTCTGCATGACCTGTCATTGCCACAGTAAATAGATGAAACCCACTAGCATGAGTAGGAGTTGTTTGAGCCCTGAGTTGCCTACTCATTCATGCTTGTTTGTCATGCCTGCTACTGCTTAGAGTTGAGTCGGGTCTGACTCATCGGGGATGAATTGGAGGTGTGTGAACATGTCCTACTGCTGAGAGCTAAGTGTGTGAACACGATTTGGTAAAGGTATCGATGAGAGGCCATGTAGGAGTACATGGTGGGTTGTTTCATTGAAGCCGTCCTTAGGAACTGAGTTCTGTGTTTGTGATCCATGAATAGCTACTACCATGCGTTGGGCCTAAAAGCAATGGACCCTCTCGTCTTCTTAACCACCCTTGTCCTCTGTCCAGGAGTTGCAAGTAGTTTCTGGTGTTTGTAGTATGCTGGAGGCCGTGCGCAGCGCTGACCGAGGGGTGGGCTGTGATGCGTTAGGCACGTGGCCGGGTATACTGGGCGCCCGTTTGGTGATGCGGAACCCTGTACACACTGTTCGGGGCCGTATGTGGAAACCTCGGCCGGACTCCCTGCGGATGGAACCTGAATAGGCGATAAACCTGGACTAGAGACTTGGGTGTTTAGGTAGGCCGTGGCCGACACCCTCGTTGAGCTTCCGCTTGAAGGTTGCGGAGTACATGTCGTGTAAACAGCGGTAAGTGGTGAGAGCGTGTGTGAAGAAGTACACCCCTGCAGGGTAAACATCATCTATTCGAATAGCCGCGTCCGCGGTAAAGGACTTCTGGGTCGCCTATAACAGTTCATAGACAAGTGAAAGTGAATACTCTAAAATGCGCAAGATAAGTGTGAGTGCTATGGATGGCGTTCTCGTAGGGAGACGGGAGCGGATCCATAGTGGTGTATTGATATGGTGAATATGTGGACTCGTGTGCGCCACCTCAAAAGAGTTACTTGCTGTCGTAGTTTAGGATAGCCACCGAGTGAAAGCTGGCTTGCTGCAGTTAAACTCCACCACCCCTTTGTTGATACCAATGCATATGTAGTTAGTTCTGATGTAAGTCTTGCTGGGTACATTTGTACTCACGTTTGCTTATTTTATGTTTTGCAGAGAGACGTCAGTCTCGCTAGTAGTTCCGTGTGGACTTCGCGTTTAGCTTGATACCTCAGCTACGATCTTGTGCCCTCGGCAGGATCTGGTAGATAGTCAGGCTTCTCAGCCTTTTTCATTTGTAGATGTCTGTACTCAGACATGCTAAGCTTCCGCATGTGCTTTGAGTTGTATGCTCTGAAATGTTGGGTCATGAGGCCCATGTTTGTAATATCTCGCTCCTCGGAGCCTATTGAGTAACTACTTTGAGTCGTAGAGTTTTGTTGTGATGCCATGTTGTATTTACACATATCGAGAATATTGTGTGTATGATTGAAATGCTTGGTATGTGTGGGATCCGACAACCTAGTTGTTTATCCTTGGTAGCCTCTCTTATGGAGAAATGTAGTCTTGTGCTTCCATGAGCCATAGTAGTCCGCTACAGCCCGGTTCACCGGAGTCCTGCTAGCCCAGCACTACTGCTCCAGAACACTTGACTGGCCGACATGTGATTCACTTCGTTCCTGTGTCTGTCTCTTCCAGGAAATGTCACGCGGTGACATCCAGAGTCCTGCCTAGCCTGCTACAGCCCGGTTCACCGGAGTCCTGTTAGCCCAGTGCTACAGCCCGAATTCACACGCTGCTGACCGACATGCTCGATGGTTATTCATGTATGCCTGTCCCCGTAAGTTAGTGCCACTTTGGGTTCACGACTAGTCATGTCGGCCCGGGTTCTCTGTCATATGGATGCTAGCGGCACTATCATATACGGGAGCCAAAAGGCGCAAACGGTCCCGGGCCATGGTAAGGCGACACCTGTGGGAATACCATGCGTGAGGCCGCAAAGTGATATGAGGTGTTACCGGCTAGATCGATGTGACTTGGAATCGGGGTCCTGACACCTGACTAACCACACAAGTCTCTAGTCAAGGTTTATCGCCTATTCGGGTTCCATCCGCAAGGAGATCCGGCCGGGGTGTCGCTCACAGCCCCAAACCATGTGTGCAGGGTTCCCAAGCCCACCTTGACGGATGGATCTACAATTGGTACACCGTGCCATGGTGCCTAGTCTGTCCCAAGCCCACCTGTACCGGGTGCCACTTGATAGACTACTAACACAACCTACAAACACCAGAAACTAGTTGCAACTCCTGGACAGAGATCGAGGCGGTTAACAAGCCGAGAGGGGTCGAGTTACCGGAACGCAATGTGTGGTAGTAACTATTCATGGATCACAAACACATAACTCAGTTCCTGAGGACGGTTTCAATGAGACAACCCACCATGTACTCCTACATGGCCTCTCACCTCTACCTTTACCAAATCGTGTTTACACACTTAGCTCTCAACAGTAGGACATGTTCACAACTTTCCAATTCATCCCCGATGTATCAGACCTGACACAACTATAAGCAATAGCAGGCATGACAAACAAGCATGAATGAGTAGGCACATCAGGGCTCAAACAACTCCTACTCATGCTAGTGGGTTTCATCTATTTACTGTGGCAACGACAGGTCATGCAGAGGAAAGGGGTTCAACTACTGCAGCATGTAACAGTTGAATCGTTGTTCTCCTAATGCAGTAAAAGAGAGCAGGAGCGAGAGAGTGGGATTATAGCGGAATGAACAAGGGGGTTTTGCTTGCCTGGCACTTCTGAAGATAGTATAGCTCTTCATCGGTGTCATCGATCACATCGTTGAAACCACGTGTACTGAGAGGGGACAAATACCGGCAAACAAGAAAGAACACAATCAATGCAATGCAACAATATGATGCATGAATCTGATATGACAATATGTTGTTCATTGAGATAATGCAACTTACAACAGTTTAAATGAAGTTGGTTTGAACCCTAGTTTCAAATTCAAACTCCATATGTGAAGGTTTAAATGCCCTTTATATGATTTGTCCTAAACAGCAGCCATAAGTTGTTCTAACATGCATGAGAATGGTACAGATGGATAGATTGGATTTTTCTGATCATTCATATATAATTTATTTCATTTGGAGTTATAGATTATTTTCTATGATTTTTAGAAGTTTGGGATATTTTCTGGAATTTCCTGGATTATTTTTATTCCAGAAAATGATTAACTGCATCACTGTGACGTCAGCTAGTCAACTCACCCGGTCCAGGTCAAACCTGACCAGGGGGTCCCACTTGCCAGTGTCACGGTGCTCGTTAGGGTCGCTGACATGTGGGCCCAGTCAACAGCCACGTCAGCAGGGTCAACTCAAGCATGTGGGTCCCGCTGGGTTTTAAACTAACCTAAACAGAAACAAAACTGGGATTAGTTAGGGTGTGGGGCTCATCCGCCAGAGCGCTAGGGGTTAGCTAATGGCGTCATTAGCGTTTAACTAAGGTGCCACGTCATCCTAGCCGGAGGTTAACCGGCGACGACCTCGGCCGACGGCGGAGGTGCATCGTGTGCTCGCAAGGGAGCACCGTTCGATGCACGGTTTGCTCCTATGGGTTCCTAGGAGTGCGCCATGGCTGGTGGAGCAAGCGGGGTGAGCTGGGGTGGTCGGAGCTCTTCGGAAACGAGCTCGGGTCGGCGGCCAGAGCTCGGCCTTTGGGGTTTTTGCTGCTGCAGCGAGCTAGCGGGGAAACGGACGCACTAGCGAGGCGCTACGAGGTGCGGTGAGTGCGTTAGGCACCCGCGCGTGACCAAATGGTCACCGGAGTGATGCCGGCGTCGAGCTCGCGCAGCGGCGTGCCACGGTGAGCAAAGGGTGGCGTCTAGAGCGAGCAAACGAATCAGAGAATAGGGGGTTTCGATGCAGGGGCTCACAGCGGTTGCAGTAGGCGTCGAAGCGGGCTCGGGGAAGGTCGGGTTGCTGCGAATCGACGACGGCGGCTGTCAGTGCAGAGAAAAAAGACAACAACGATGGCGGCGCTGCGGAGCGCTTCGGCGTCGTTTGTCTCAACGGAGATGAAGGGCAGGTCATGGCGGAGCTTCCAGAGAGGGAAAAGGGGGCGCGGGGTCAGCGGTGGCTTCACAAACGGCGGCGGCACGCTCAAGACCGGCTCGGCTATGGGGAGGAACGAGAGAGGGAGGCGAGGGGGAGAGTGAACGAGGGGTCCGGGGGGTGCGTGGCGTCTCCGGGGGCGTCCAGGGAGAAGCGGCAAGCAGGAGGGTGCTGGGGCGCGTGGCCGTGTGCGCCCCTGTCCTTTTGGTGCGAGGAAGGGGACGACTGGCGCCGGGCGGTCGGCTTGGCCGGCCTGCCGGGCCTGAATAGCTGGGCCGCCAGGTAAGTGGCCCAGGTAAGACTCTTTTTCATTTCTGTTTTCTGTTTTCCTTTTCTGTTATTTGTTTTGATTTAGTTTTAAGCACTAAACCATTTTGTTTTCTTCTGATAATTTTGCAGGGACTAAAAGGGTTATTCCAAAGCCCGTCACAATTTCTCAGAATTATTGGACACATATTCAATATATAGCAAATACAAATCCAACACAAATAGTTATTAGATTAGCTTCAAATGCCCAAAATAAATATTTATGAGCTCCTAAAAATATTGCTTTGAATTTTACCTATGGCCAATATTTTTAGAGAGAATCATGAACATTTTCATGGACCTATTTGAAGCAATTTTTATGTTGGTCATTTTCAGAAATGATTTCTGAGGCTTTCACATGTCCCCATTTCAAATTCATTGAAATTTAAACATGATGCACACATGACTAGCTAGTCCAGAGCAAACCAGAACTAGGGATGTGACAACTCACCCCCTCTAAACAAGAATCTGATCCCGAGATTCAAGATGTGAGGTAAGAAGACAATGGGGACACAAAGCTAGCACAATCTTCACGATCCAGGTTGCACTTCATAAGAACGTTGATTCGATCATCATCTTTGTCTCGACGTCTTTGTCACGACCGGATTTTTGGGATAATAATTTCCCAGAAAAACGGCCTTTGTGCTCACCAGCCCCAGGATTACTGTTAGCTGATGAGGCACCAACTTGATACAAGAATTCCAAGCAAGGTACAAAAATATGTAGTACAAGACCATTGAGGCCTAGGAGTACAACACTTGGTTTCTAATGGTTGAGGGCGGAAGCGGTTGGGTACATCTGCGTCTCCATTTCCCACAAGAATAGCTGACCAGGATAACTCCTATCTTCGCGAGGCTGCTATCGTCAACACGTAGGCTCCGAGGTTGTCACCGCGATGCTTATCTCCATGTGCGAAAATCTGGCCAAGACAATAGCCAGGGACAAGCCAGTGAGTACGTTTGAATGTACTCGCAAACATTAAGAACACGGGTATAATATAATAAGGGACAGTCCTGCTCCGAAATAATTATGATCACAACGTCTGCCACGAAAGTCTGCGTTGCTTGCATGCAGAGATAATATGAACATGCAGTACGTGGGTGAGTACTATGAAAGTATTCGCAAGATAGTTCGGACATAAGATATAGCATGTGTAAACACGATTCATGAGAACAGATTAACAAGTGCATCAGACATAGAGATAACGATGCATGGGAAACAAAAGAGAAGTCGGGCGGTAGTCCTCCCGAAATCCCAAAGTAAAATACTGAGGGCCAAGCGAGTGTCTGAATGACTCCTCGAGAGGAAAATGCAAGAGTAACCATGCCGCAGTCGGGCGTCTGAGCGACACCACATAAAGGGCTTATAAAAGATAAATAAACAACAAGCATGCCGCAGTCGGGCGTCTGAGCGACACCACATAAAGGGCTTATAAAAGATAAATAAATAACAAGCATGCCATAGTGAGTATCCAGGAGGTAGAACCATCCCAGGGATACTCAATAAAATACATAATGTAAATGGTTAGTCCACAATAATAACAAAATTAAAAACACGATCTCCAGATGTCACATGTCATAAACACTAAGCTAGTCTAGCCGTTTCTCCATCCGAAAACAGTCACTGAGTTCTAGTTAAATAATTCTCCATCCGAATACCGTTACTAGATCCAACTCAGACTGTGGTTCTAACTCAAGAACATGGCTATCCAACAGGATATATCCTCTGCAGAGGGAATACTATTTTCCCACAACTAACGGATTTACTTAGTCCATCGGGACTAATTCCGCCTACGGCCTTTTAATTGAAAACACACCTGACATGCACACACCAACTTAACTCACCGATGTCTGGAATCACCCACGACACCTGCCAAGCAAAACTCTAAGTGGGGAGGCTACAACCTCGACGTAGCATGGGATCAAATTTCTATATGCGCGCTCTAAGGGGTGCCCCCCTCTCGGTCCCAACCGGAAACACCCATGCCCCCGGACCAAGTGGCATGCCTACCGGAGGCCTCCGGTATCTTCCACTATGGCCTCTCTGTACGGTGTGTGCTTTGGTAAGGGGTTGACAACTTACTGAACCATACCCCGTCTGCGACAGGGACAAGTGGTGGTACCAACAAATAGGGAAGCTACTGACCAAGACTCGACCTACGACCGACTCAGGTGGTCCAAGTACCCTCCAACAATATCACCATTAGTGGCATAAATCACCACTCATCAAGCCTCACCATGCCATACCGGACATACTCGTCTCGACGAGGGACTGGGGACAAGCTCGTGTCTACCCAAGACCACGACTTTCCCGACTTCCTTCTAGTATGCATGAGGAGCTCACGAGGATGATCCAAATCCTTAGCATATCCATTGCTGACCACAAAAATATCTCCAAAAAGTACTCATGCACGAGACTTTATCGTCACATAAAGATAACGCACACTCCAAGTCAAATGGTGTTGTACTCGTATCAAAACACCACAACAAAATATTATGCCAGAGTTCAGAAATGCTTGCCTTCAAGAGTATGCAAAGGATGCACTTTTTGAAAGCTTTCTCTTCTCTCCATTATCCCTATTTTGCAAAATATCCAAATAACAAATATTTCAAACACAGTACGAAAATTTGTCTCAAAGATTTTTGAAATAAATCTTAAAATAAACTAGATGATACTTGAGAGAGGTAGGAAAAAGAATCAACACATTTGGAGTTTTATTTTAAAAGTTATAGGTGGTCAAAGTCTGGTCAAAACTCTGTTTTTAATAAAACCAGAAAAAGGAAAACGCTTCGAGGGGAATACGCTTTCGGGGTAGGGGAGACGTACTCCGGACTCTGCGCTTTCACTTAAACAGAGAGAATGGCCGCGCGGGTCACTGACAGTGGGTCCAGGGGGCCCACTGATCAGGTTTGACCGTTCCTCCCCCTCCCTCCTCTTCTCAGCCCGACGGGAGCGGGACTCCGGCGATCGCCGGCGACGAACGGCGGCTCCTCGAGGGCATCTGAGGGCAGGGATGGACTGGCCAGACCGAGGCGGTCCCCTAGGTGGTAGCTGGGTCGTCGGAGGTGGAAGAAATCGCCGGCGGCGAGCTCCGCGGCGGAGGGGGCTACGGTGGTGAAGTGGTTTTTGGGCTCCGGTGGTCTCTGATCGAGGTTGGGTAGTTGGGTAGCTCTGGAAGGACAAGGGGAAGCTCTTGGTGGCGTTGGATTGGCGGGGGAAGCTCCGGTTGCGACGAATGACACTGGATTGCGGCGGCGACCGAGCTGGCCGGAGACGAGGAAGAAAGGACTTTCCCCGACGATTGCTGGCTACGGGAGCACTACGGGGGTGGACTGGGGTTGCCTGAGTGCTCGGAGGAGCACGGGGCCTCCTTTTATAGCACGACGGGGCTGGCTCCGTGGCGTTGGATAAGATCGACGACGGGTCACCGTTGCTGTAGCTGCAGGGCGTCGTGGCGGCGACGAACGCGTGCCGACGAGCATGAGGATAAGCACGGGTCGTTCCCTGGGGCAGCTGGCGCGCTGGGTTGGCTTGGGCGGCGCCGTCCATGTCAGAGGCTCGCTGCCGACGCCAGCGTGCCGCCAAGGGCTCTGCCAGCGGCGCTGCAGGGTGCCAGAGATGGCGTGGAGGGGGGGCGAGCTAGTGCGCGGTTCAGCGGTGGAGCAGGGGCCAGGGACGGGTCGCGTCGAGGGTGGCAGTGCGGCGCGGCGACTCAGTGCGGGTGCGTGCAAAACGTGCGCTCTGGGCGTGCCCAGAGCACGCACGGCAGGTGTTCGACAAAATGCCAGCGCGGTCTAGAGCGCGAGGGTGGGGCTGGCAACTAACAGGACTAGGATAGAGGCAACTAGGAGTTCAGTGGACAAAGTTGCTGGGTCAGTGGAACAAGATCATAGTGCAAACAAAGAACTCATGCCAAAACAGACTGTGCACACCAACTGTTCGACAGAATGCCAAGTGCACTTAGGCAACTCTTGGAGTGGTCAAAATCTCCAGATCAGGGTCTCTTTAGATGCAAAAGATGGTGGCAAGATTACTTGGGCAAAACCAGAAACTTGTTAGTGCAAGTTTTGCAAAACTCCAGTTTTGGGCAGAAACTAAAGGATGACATTGCATGCACCAAAAATACTCCAATGGGTCCAATCTCCTGGACATAAGAGTTTGGTAGGGAGGACTATAGGTAGGAAAAAGCTCAAAGGTACTAGAGCAAAATAAAATGGGGTTGCAGTACAAATCACCAAACTGGACCAGAATGGAAAAGAAGATGATTCACTCAAATTTTTCAAAGAACATCACTGGGTTTTTGCATGAAGATGAATTGTATGCATCCACTGACATCTCCAAACACTTGGAAGAATTTTTAAAGAAATATTTAAATGGGTTGTAGTGCAAAACAGGCTCCAATTCAAAAGAAAACATTTTTAAAAGGATAAGGCTCTGAGAAAACAAATCTAGCAAATTTAAATCCACTGATAAAGAATTGTTTTATTATAGAGAGTATTCAAGTCCAACAACACTCTTTGAAGGTTTTTCCACTAGAGGCAAAAAAAATCCAAAATCACAAAGGGTAAATCTTGACAAAATGGAAAAGTTTTATTTCTTGGCAACATTTTAATAAATAAAACAAGGTCAAAAATTTTGGGTGTCACAACACTACCCCCCTTAAGAAAAATCTCGTCCTCGAGATTTGTTAAAAGCTGTTTTGAACAAAAACTGTTTTTATCAAAAGAAATCATTCAATTGCACAAAAAAACAAAACGGCTACAGTGAGAGGGCAATAAGTGGTGTAAAACCACAGTGTGGTACACTGGCGTAGTGTGGAAAAATCCACGGTTAGGGAAAACGAGATATTTCTACGCAGATACAGTAATTTAGAATAAATTCTAAATTACCAAAATACGCTGGTCGCACCCGAGAGCACAGTGCTCTCTTTGGCTGACAGGTGGACCCAGGGCCCACCGTCGGCCTCTTCTCCTACCTCTGGCTCTCTCTTCTCTCTCGCGCGCTTTCCCGCGCTTCCACCACCGGTGATGCCTAGCTCGTAGGGCATCGAGGCCGTACCGTGGTAGTGCGCAGCGTGCTAGCTGCCGGTGCAGCGTGCACTCAACTTACGGGCCAGTGCGTTGTCGTCACTGCTCGCGGACTCGCCTCTGAACACCGGCGGTCGAGCGACGAGTGGCGCTGGTGGACCTCGCCCACCGTACACCGATCTCAGGCTATAAAACGATCACGGTGCTCCTCTCTTCTTCCTCACACCTGCCCTCGCTTCTACCTCTCCTTCCTTCTTTTCCCTTGCTGCTAGCAGGAGCTCGAGCCGAGGTTCTAATGGCGGAGGCAATGCCGGACTGGTATGTGGTCCTGGTGTGTGGAGGTTTAGCGGTGCTGCTGGGGTTCTCCGTGCTCCTGTGCGCGATGATCCTGGATGATCGTCATGATGCTGCCGCTCGAGTGTTAGCTCTTCGCGGCGGCGGCGATCATGTGGATTAGGCGCGGCATCGGGGCTGACTGCTGTCGGTGTGCTGGGGCAGCTCGCGCTCGAATGAACACTCACAAATCTCTCTTGCTGAGACTGTGGTGTCCTCGAGTGTGGTTAGTTAGGCGCAAAAATGTGCTCAAGGATTTGTAAAAGTGCTCGAGGTCGAGTGGTTGCTGCTGTGAGTCTGCTGTTACGATGCTGCGCGAATAAAAATCTGTGTCGCGGAAATATATACGCAACAGTGACTCGGGGGAAAGAAATCTCCTCAAAACCATGCTGCGAGAGAAAAATAAATAAAACAAAACTAACAGCAGTAAAACTGCTCACATAACTGAAACTAAAGCAAAACGGATCCGTCGCACAAGATTTGGGAACCACGAACATGCTACAACACATAAATAAAATTACTGGGATAATAAAATACAGCGGAGACGTTTACAAGGAAAACGGCAAAAAGACAGGGTCCTGAGAAAACGCCTCTGGCACTGGGGCACACTCCTCTTCTATCGGGGGAAGTGGGTTGAACAGTCGATGAATGCGCCCTTCTTGGTCAGGCCTCAGTGGTCTGCCAATAGCGATCCGAGGATTTAAATCAGCGAGGCTCTGGAGATAACCCATTACTCGCTGAGTTAAACGCTCCTGGGCAATAACGTACTGGGCAAGGTTGGCCAGTACTGGATCTCTCTCAATACGTCCACCGGGAAAAGATGCAACTTCTCCGGGCGCTGCATGAGTCGGAAAATAATAGTATCCTCGCTCGCTGGCATAGGGTACCGCGAATCGAAAACGAGTGAGCGCCTCGTATGCAGCAGCTTCTATGGCCATATGCGGAGTCGGCATGGATTTCCCCACGAAGGAGACTTCCGTTGGGTCTTGGTTTGGGTATGCGGGAGGGATGTGCACCACTGCCCAATATTTTGAGGTGGAAGGGGTGATCGTCGATTTGAGCAACTCGTACTGGGGTGGACGGGTGGCACTCATGGTACTGCAGGTAAAGTCCCACAATAATTTAACAAAACTGCCTGGGGTTGCGTCTGGGGTCCTCAGATAAATACTGGAGGTTGGCATGGCAAAGGAATGGCTGCGAGAGTAGTGCACAAGGCGAGGAGTACTTGGCAAGGTCACGAAGTGGCCTTTATATAGCACCGGGGCTGGGTTATCTACCGGGGTGAAGGGTAACTGGTTGTCGATCCTGTTCTCGGGTCAAAGCCACAGATATACATATCACATAAATGTGACGCATTACTGTGGTTGCCGTCGGGGTTGGTCTTGGTAGCTGCGCCCGAGATTTAAAAATGCAACTGTACGCTAACGTACACCTGCATATTTACTACTCCAAAAATAGGAGCGTTCAAGCAGACAGCATTAAATAAAAGCGATACAAGATCACACCATTACAAAGCATGGGAAAACTAAGGCTCGATACAATTCGAGTGACTTAGTCTACTTCGTTAATGTCTAGGTGGGCTGGCCTGGCAGATGCCGAGGTTTCTCCACGGGTTTCGCCGTCGGGATTTGCCGGCTGAGGCTGAGGGGCTGCAGGGTTGGGGTAGTGGTGATGACCATCACGGGGGTTGTTGGCCACAATCCCGTTGGAATGGGTTCCTAAAAGGCGACGAAGCGCTTCTGGGGTCACCAAACAACTCTGGTTGATGGCTGGCGCAGACGTCAAGGGGTTGATCGGGTGTCCGAACAGCACGACTAGGTTGTCGACGTCGGGCTCCGCTTCTCTTCTCGCCGGGGCTCGGCGAACCAGCTCCCCACGAGCTGCGATCAGATCAAGGGTGACCTGATCGAACAGTTGCTCTAGTGTGCTTACATAGCGCACCAGATGCAATAGTGCCGGATCCGTCTCGTGATCTCTGTTGGCAACCTGGGGCGGCCTACCATACCCGTCACGACTGGGGTAGTAGTAGAACGAGTGACAGTTAACTCTGGGCGACAAGTACCGGAGTTGAACTATAGCTTCTCGGGCTGCCAGTTGGATGGCTTGTGTCTCAAAGGAAGTTGTCCTTCCAGTGAACCTGTAGGGGCGTTCTGGCCACAGACCCCTACCGTAGATGTGCACAGTGGCCCAGTACTGACGGCTCTCACCGTACATGGGTCCTTGGTACACAACATATTCAGGAGGCTCTTCTAACGCATAGGCACGGCGGGTGAGGTTTGCGAGCACGGTCACGAAACCTCCAAGGTTGGTCGCTGTGGTCTCATTGTGAACAATGGGACCAGGCATCGTGGCTTGGTTTTTGGGGGAAAGAGGTTGTGCTGTGCCGAGGCTGGCGTGCCCTTTTTATAGGAAAAGGGGACGGAGTCTTCCTCCGCACGCTTGCCATAGAGACGGGTTGGGTGTCGGTCACTGGCGCGTGATCGACGGGCTAGGCTGATAGGTTGGGCGCCGAAAGGCGTCGGGTCACTGTGGAGCTATCTTACGCGGGAAGCTTGACCGGGGTTAGGCTGAGGTCTGGTGGTTGGGTTAACCTAGGTTTATTGACCTGGCTAAGATAGGATTAGCCAATGGTCAGCCTGGCTCTGATACCAAGTCTGTCACGACCGGATTTTTGGGATAATAATTTCCCAGAAAAACGGCCTTAGTGCTCACCAGCCCCAGGATTGCTGTTAGCTGATGAGGCACCAACTTGATACAAGAATTCCAAGCAAGGTACAAAAATATGTAGTACAAGACCATTGAAGCCTAGGAGTACAACAATTGGTTTCTAATGGTTGAGGGCGGAAGCGGTTGGGTACATCGGCGTCTATGGGACTCCATTTCCCACAAGAACAGCTGACCAGGATAACTCCTATCTTCGCGAGGCTGCTATCGTCAACACGTAGGCTCCGAGGTTGTCACCACGATGCTTATCTCCATGTGCGAAAATCTGGCCAAGACAATAGCCAGGGACAAGCCAGTGAGTACGTTTGAATGTACTCGCAAACATTAAGAACACGGGTATAATATAATAAGGGACAGTCCTGCTCCGAAATAATTATGATCACAATGTCTGCCACGAAAGTCTGCGTTGCTTGCATGTAGAGATAATATGAACATGCAGTACGTGGGTGAGTACTATGAAAGTATTCGCAAGATAGTTCGGACATAAGATATAGCATGTGTAAACACGATGCATGAGAACAGATTAACAAGTGCAATCAGACATAGAGATAACGATGCATGGGAAACAAAAGAGAAGTTGGGCGGTAGTCCTCCCGAAATCCCAAAGTAAAATACTGAGGGCCAAGCGAGTGTCTGAATGACTCCTCGAGAGGAAAATGCAAGAGTAACCATGCCGCAGTCGGGCGTCTGAGCGACACCACAGAAAGGGCTTATAAAAGATAAATAAACAACAAGCATGCCGCAGTTGGGCGTCTGAGCGACACCACATAAAGGGCTTATAAAAGATAAATAAATAACAAGCATGCCGCAGTCGGGCGTCTAAGCGACACCACAAAAAGGGCTTATAAAAGAATAATCACAGTGAGTATCCAGGAGGTAGAACCATCCCAGGGATACTCAATAAAATACATAATATAAATGGTTAGTCCACAATAATAACAAAATTAAAAACGCGATCTCCAGATGGTACATGTCATAAACACTAAGCTAGTTTAGCCGTTTCTCCATCCAAAAACCGTCACTGAGTTCTAGTTAAATCGTTCTCCATCCGAATACCGTTACTAGATCCAACTCAGACTGTGGTTCTCACTCAAGAACATGGCTATCCAACAGGATATATCCTCTGCAGAGGCAGTACTATTTTCCCACGAGTAACGGATTTACTTAGTCCATCGGGACTAATTCCGCCTACGGCCTTTTAATTGAAAACACACCTGACATGCACACACCAACTTAACTCACCGATGTCTGGAATCACCCACGACACCTGCCAAGCAAAACTCTAAGTGGGGAGGCTACAACCTCGACGTAGCATGGGATCAAATTTCTATATGCGCGCTCTAAGGGGTGCCCCCCTCTCGGTCCCAACCGGAAACACCCATGCCCCCGGACCAAGTGGCATGCCTACCGGAGGCCTCCGGTATCTTCCACTATGGCCTCTCTGTACGGTGTGTGCTTTGGTAAGGGGTTGACAACTTACTGAACCATACCCCGTCTGCGACAGGGACAAGTGGTGGTACCAACAAATAGGGAAGCTACTGACCAGGACTCGACCTACGACCGACTCAGGTGGTCCAAGTATCCTCCAACAATATCACCATTAGTGGAATAAATCACCACTCATCAAGCCTCACGATGCCATACCGGACATACTCGTCTCGACGAGGGACTAGGGACAAGCTCGTGTCTACCCAAGACCACGACTTTCCCGGCTTCCTTCCAGTATGCATGAGGAGCTCACGAGGATGTTCCAAATCCTTAGCGTATCCATTGCTCACCACAAAAATATCTCCAAAAAGTACTCATGCACGAGACTTTATCGTCACATAAAGATAACGCATACTCCAAGTCAAATGGTGTTGTACTCGTATCAAAACACCACAACAAAATATTATGCCAGAGTTCAGAAATGCTTGCCTTCAAGAGTATGCAAAGGATGCACTTTTTGAAAGCTTTCTCTTCTCTCCATTATCCCTATTTTGCAAAATATCCAAATAACAAATATCTCAAACACAGTACAAAAATTTGTCTCAATGATTTTTGAAATAAATCTTATAATAAACTAGATGAAATTTGAGAGAGGTAGGAAAAACAATCAACTCATTTGGAGTTTTATTTTAAAAGTTTTAGCTGGTCAAAGTCTGGTCAAAACTCTGTTTTTAATAAAACCAGAAAAAGGAAAACGCTTCGAGGGGAATACGCTTTCGGCGTAGGGGAGACTTACTCCGGACTCTGCGCTTTCACTTAAACAGAGAGAACGGCCGCGCGGGTCAGTGACAGTGGGTCCAGGGGGCCCACTGGTCAGGTTTGACCGTTCCTCCCCCTCCCTCCTCTTCTCTGCTCGACGGGAGCGGGACTCCGGCGATCTCCGGCGACGAACGGCGGCTCCTCGAGGGCATCTGAGGACAGGGATGGACTGGCCAGACCGAGGCGGTCCCCTAGGTGGTAGCTGGGTCGTCGGAGGTGGAAGAAATCGCCGGCGGCGAGCTCCGCGGCAGAGGGGGCTACGGTGGTGAAGTGGTTTTTGGGCTCCAGTGGTCTCCGATCGAGGTTGGGTAGTTGGGTAGCTCCGCAAGGACAAGGGAAAGCTCTTGGTGGCGTTGGATTGGCGGGGGAAGCTCCGGTTGCGACGAATGGCACTGGATTGCGGCGGCGACCGAGCTGGCCGGAGACGAGGAAGAAAGGACTTTCCCCGACGATTGCTGGCTGCGGGAGCACTACGGGGGTGGATTGGGGTTTCCTGAGTGCTCGGAGGAGCATGGGGCCTCCTTTTATAGCACGATGGGGCTGGCTCCGCGGCGGTGGATAAGATCGACGACGGGTTGCCGTTGCTATAGCTGCAGGGCGTCGTGGCGGCGACGAACGCGTGCCGACGAGCATGAGGATAAGCACGGGCCGTTCCCCGGGGCAGCTGGCGCGCTGGGTGGCTTGGGCGGCGCCGTCCATGTCAGAGGCTCGCTGCCGACGCCGGCGTGCCGCCAAGGGCTCTGCCAGCGGTGCTGCAGGGCGCCAGAGATGGCGTGGAGGGGGGCCGCCCTAGTGCGCGGTTCAGCGGTGGAGCAGGGGCCAGGGACGGGTCGCGTCGAGAGTGGCAGTGCGGCGTGGCGACTCAGTGCGCGCGTGTGCAAAACGTGCGCTCTGGGCGCGCCCAGAGCACGCACGGCAGGTGTTCGACGAAATGCCAGCGCGGTCTAGAGCGCGAGGGTGGGGCTGGCAACTAATAGGAATAGGATAGAGGCAACTAGGAGTTCAGTGGACAAAGTTGCTGGGTCAATGGAACAAGATCACAGTGCAAACAAAGAACTCATGCCAAAACAGACTGTGCACACCAACTGTTCGACAGAATGCCAAGTGCACTTAGGCAACTCTTGGAGTGGTCAAAATCTCCAGATCAGGGTCTCTTTAGATGCAGAAGATGGTGGCAAGATTACTTGGGCAAAACCAGAAACTTGTTAGTGCAAGTTTTGCAAAACTCCAGTTTTGGGCAGAAACTAAAGGCTGACATTGCATGCACCAAAAATACTCCAATGGGTCCAATCTCCTAGACTTAAGAGTTTGGTAGGGAGGACTATAGGTAGGAAAAAGCTCAAAGGTACTAGAGCAAAATAAAATGGGGTTGCAGTACAAATCACCAAACTGGACCAGAATGGAAAAGAAGATGAGTCACTCAAATTTTTCAAAGAACATCACTGGGTTTTTGCATGAAGATGAATTGTATGCATCCACTGACATCTCCAAACACTTGGACGAATTTTTAAAGAACTATTTAAATGGGTTGTAGTGCAAAACAGGCTCCAATTCAAAAGAAAACATTTTTAAAAGGATAAGGCTCTGAGAAAACAAATCTAGCAAATTTAAATCCACTGATAAAGAATTGTTTTATTATAGAGAGTATTCAAGTCCAACAACACTCTTTGAAGGTTTTTCCACTAGAGGCAAAAAAAATCCAAAATGACAAAGGGTAAATCTTGACAAAATGGAAAAGTTTTATTTCCTGGCAACATTTTAATAAATAAAACAAGGTCAAATTTTTTGGGTGTGACAGTCTTGCTCTGAGAAATCCATCCAACATGACAACGAGAGGAAAGGAAAACTCTAGAAGAACCGGTCTTCTCAAGATCGAGCAACTCAGGATCAACTCATAGAATGAGACATTAGAACATCTCTCGAGTTGGGACACAAAATAACATCTAGAGGAATGGAGTGAAACAGATGACGAAGGTTCACTTGGTAGGCAACAATTCCACGCTTGAATAAGATGGAGCATGAATTTAAAAGTAGCAAGGAGATAATTGCCATGATTCCATAATGTGACACCTTAGGGAAGGTGACTCGTAGAATTATTCCCTTAAGTGGCAAAAAGAATTACGTTTGATACAAAGATCATTGAAACTCTTTATACCGGCCTAAGGCAATCACAATCGATCATTTGAAGGAGTTCGAAATAATGACATACTCGGAATAGAATGGATGATGTGGACTACATTGTTGAAGATAACGCAATGAGTGATTTTTGCCTATCATCGGAAATGGATGGAACCCATGGTAGGACCACTTTTGAAGATGATCCTGAATAACAATTACTGAGAAGGGTGACCCATGGAATTTGGCACAATTGCGGTGCAAGCTGGGAATAAAATGCAAATGTTGGGAATATTCCAACCATCATATCTGCCTGAGATTCAGATCCGATTGGGGATAGGATACTTCAGACTCAGCATGTCTGAAAAAGAAGGTTTGCAACGCAAATCAACAAGATGATGTTGCGTGATTCTCAGGAAATGAACTACAATAGAAAGCTCCAAAACATGAGGTGGTTCTGCTACACACATGTGAACACGCTGTCCAAGACAAGCATGACCACACAGTAGTCTTATAATAAAACACTACCGAGTTCTGGTTGGGAACCACCGTCGAGGATAACGGAATCTTGTACAAATCCGTCTGGTACCTTCAGGACTAGCACTTAGAACTTATTATCCTTGAACAAATCAATCATTGGCTTGGTGTGCTAGGAAATACATATGGAGTGGAGGTAATTAATCTACCAAACCATACAATACGTGACACGTATGCATGACTGATTTGGGATGATTCCAGGGGAAACAAAACAAACCTTTCTCAGATTCATGGCAGCAACTTACACCTAATGCACGTGAAGTTGGAGAAAGTCACTTCTTTTACCAAAACATATACATCATGAGCTGAACACAAAGGCAATGCTTACAAAGTTTCCAACACTAGCTCAATGTTCAACATGAATCATGGAGGAGACAAGATGCTGCTTATGGGCTCAACAGCAACTCATCGGAATTTCCATATGACTGGAATTCCTCCATTATGTGAACAATGTGATAGTATTGGTCAGACCCAAAAGATATAATGGTGTATGCTCGAGGGACAACCACGACGGCCTGTCATGATTGCTGTCAAAGATGAAGGCCATACTGTAGTCATAAGATTGCGTGTCGTGTCGTTATTCTGTATCGTAAGACAACATTACGAACATTGTTGGTACTAATTTGATTTGACTACACTCAAATCAAGGTTTTGACAAGACAATAGGTCCAACAACTGATCATGAGGACCAATCGATGAAGATATCATCTTTCTTCAACATACACACACACACACATAGCCCTTTGGAATGAACTAAATCAGCTAAAGATTTTATCTTCCAACTCTCCAGGTTGTTGTTTAGCTTAACCAGCTAGCTCAGGGGTAACCAACACAGATTCTTGGAGAAGGGGTGGTTACAAGAAACCAACTTGATACACGAGCTCAACATAACAGTCAGGGAACAACCTAGTGATACTTCCGAGAGGATATTCAGAAAATCACGAACCACCGACATGTCATTAAGCTCGGGAATAATCCTGCTTTTCAGGGCAAGACGATATGATCAAATAAGCGAGGGATTGGCACAATGCTAACTCATTGATCGAAGTGTGCACCAGAAATATGGACTAGGTAGCACGATCAATCTTAGGATGATGATTCAATAACCAGCACGCTAAGAATGAGAGTAATGTCCATTAACTACCAAACAACGGAGTTGCTAGGAGTATTGATTACACATCACGGTTCACTTGTCAGCATTCTGGTCACAACAATACAGAGACCGAGGAATGAATAATGACGGCGAGAAGTATCACTGTACCAAGAATTAATAAGATGGTGTGCAATTCCCATGACATTCTTGATATAAAGATGGTAATACTCCAAGGTAGAACAGAACAAAAACTGGATTGGCATTTTGATCTGTGGAATACAACTACTTTGACCCAATCCTAGAAATGGATGAGGTGATGGAGTTTGTTTCTCCTAGTCATTCCGGAATAGAATGGCTTGACGGACCACAAGAATATTAGACTTTGATGAACGAATGAAATGATATACCCTCGACTATCAATTGATAGACGAAGGTCAGAAACAACTAAGGAGGGAGACCTCAAAGTAACATACGATTTCTTTAAGTTGTAGATGCATCGGTTAGCACGTTGAATTAATTCAACATGTTTCTTCCGGATAACCCATGTAGAAAGGTAGGACTGGCAGAGTCACAACATAGAATCGAGAACTCATCAAGAGCACTCTGGTTGTGATCTTCCGGTTCAACGAGGAACTTTTGCCATAAGTAGTTCATGGTATTTCGAAGAAGGAAATACCACGGACCTCGAGGACTATCGCAAAGCTTACTAATATCCTAAAGTAAGTAGCAAACACTATCAACATCAAGTAAGTAGGGTGAATCTCGCGTTCAAGAACCCAGAAATAGAAGGCCTACTAACTAAATAGCATCACCGGGTGCTTTCGAGAATGGTGGCCAGAATGATCACACTGGGAACACAAAACATGGCTAGATTACTAGGTGATCCTCTAAGACACCTAGGGTCGTAATAATAGCTCCAACATATATGTCGAGGCAACAGAGTACCTCAACTCACCGATTAGTGTGGTTAAACTGGCCCAAAGAAACATCAGGAATGGGAAGAAGGGATTTGCAAATGCATCAGACAAGTTAGAAACCTGGGATGACTCGGACAGCATTATGGCTGTAAATGCTCAAAAATATTTTAGACATCCTGCAAAAATGGTTGCATGACCACTCAACATCACAATATCAAGGTTCTGACATTAACACGGAAGTTGTAGGAACTGAACTGGGGCTTGAAACCATTAATCCTATAAGTCTACGGATTAGTAACACGTGATCGTGATAGAAAGATGAGAAGCCTAGTTCTTAATCCCCGTAGAAAAGAAGAGGTTGACTCAGATCAGAAGGGCATAAGGTAAAGGAGTAAAAGGAGCCATACGTTCCTTTCCACAATCAATTCCCTTATATAACTAAAGCATTCTAGACTTGACTTCGACCAGTTTGGCTTGGTAATCCTACAAGCAGTCAGGCTCTGATACCAAAGCTGTCAGGACCCCGATCCTAAGTCACACCGATCTAGCATGTAACACATCATATCACCTTGCAGCCTCACGCACGGTATTCCCACGGGTGCCACCTTACCTGGCCTGGGACCGTTTGCGACTTTTGGCTCATGTATATGATAGTGTAGCTAGCATCCATATGACAGTCACACCGATCTAGCATGTAACCCGCCTTTTGCCTCTTGCGCATTTTAGAGTATCCACTTTCACTTCTCTATGAACTATACAGGCAACCAAGAAGTCCTTTGCCGCGGACACGGCTATTCGAATAGATGATGTTAACCCTACAGGGGTGTACTTCTTCACACACGCTCTCGCCACATACCACCATGTACACGTCGTGTATCTCGCCAACCTGCAAGTAGAAGCCTGGCGAGGGAGTCGGCCACGACCTGACTAACCACGCAAGTCTCTAGTCCGGGTTTATCGCCTATTCGGGTTCCATCCGCAAGGAGATCCGACCGGGGCGTCGCTCACGGCCCCAAACGATGTGTGCAGGATTCCCAAGCCCACCTCAACGGATGTATCTATGCTTGGTACACCGTGCCACGGTGCCTAGTCTGTCCCGAGCCCACCTGTACCGGGTGCCACTTGGTAGACTACTAACACAACCAACAAACACCAGAAACTAGTTGCACCTCCTAGACAAAGATCGAGGCAGTTAATAAGCCGAGAGGGGTCGAGTTACCGGAACCCAATGTGTGGTAGTAACTATTCATGGATCACAAACACAGAACTCAGTTCCTGAGGACGGCTTCAATTAGACAACCCACCATGTACTCCTACATGGCCTCTCACCACTACCTTTACCAAATCGTGTTCACACACTTAGCTCTCAACAGTAGGACATGTTCACAACTTTCCAATTCATCCCCGATGAATCAGACCTGACACAACTCTAAGCAATAGTAGGCATGAAAAACAAGCATGAATGAGTAGGCACATCAGGGCTCAAACAACTCCTACTCATGCTAGTGGGTTTCATCTATTTACTGTGGCAATGACAGGTCATGCAGAGGAAAGGGGTTCAACTACCGCAGCATGTAACAGTTGAATCGTTGTTGTCCTAAAGCAGTAAAAGAGAGCAGGAGCGAGAGAGTGAGATTATATTGGAATGAACAAGGGGGTTTTGCTTGCCTGGCACTTCTGAAGAAAGTATAGCTCTTCATCGGTGTCATCGATCACATCGTCGAAACCACGTCCACTAAGAGGGGACAAATAGCGGCAAACAAGAAAGAACACAATCAATGCAATGCAACAATATGATGCATGAATGTGAAATGGCAATATGCTGTTGATTGAGATAAAGAAACTAACAACGGTTTAAATGAAGTTGGTTTGAACCCTAGTTTCAAATTCAAACTCCATATGTGAAGGTTTAAACGCCCTTTATATGATTTGTCCTAAACAGCAGCCATAAGTTGTTCTAACATCCATGAAAATGGTACAGATGGATAGATTGGATTTTTCGGATCATTTTTCATGTACAATTTATTTCATTTGTAGTTATAGATTATTTTCTATGATTTTTAGAAGTTTGGGATATTTTCTGGAATTTTCTGGATTATTTTTATTCCAGAAAATGATTAACTGCATCACAGTGACGTCAGCGAGTCAACTGACCCAGTCCAAGTCAAACTTGACCAGGGGGTCCCACTGGTCAGTGTCACTGTGCTCGTTAGGGTCGCTGACGTGTGGGCCCAGACAACGGCCACGTCAGCGGGGTCAACTCAGGCATGTGGGTCCCGCTGGGTTTTAAACTAACCTAAACAAAAACAAAACTTGGATTAGTTAGGGCGTGGGGCCCATCCGCCAGTGAGCTAGGGGTTAGTTAGTGGCATCATTAGCGTTTAATTAAGGTGCCACGTCATCCTAGCCGGAGGTTAATCGGCGACGACCTCGGCCGACGGCGGAGCTGCATCGTGTGCTTGCTACGGAGCACCGTTCCATGCGCGGTTTGCTCCTATGGGTTCCTGGGAGTTCGCCGCGGCTGGTGGAGCAAGCGGGGTGAGCTGGGGTGGCCGGAGCTCATCGGAAACGAGCTCGGGGCGGCGGCGGGAGCTCGGCCGTTGGTGGCTTTGCTGCTGAAGCGAGCTAGCGGGGAAACGAACGCACTAGCGAGGCGCTACGAGGTGCGGTGAGTGTGTTAGGCACCCGCGCGTGACCAAATGGTCACTGGAGTGACGCTGGCGTCGAGCTCGCGCGGCGGCGTGCTACGGTGAGTAAGGGGCGGCGTCTACAACGAGAAAACAAAGCAGAGAATAGGGGGTTCGATGCAGGGGCTCACAGCGGTTGCAGCAGGCGTCGAAGCGGGCTCGGGGAAGGCCGGGTTGCTGCGAATCGACGACGACGGCTATCAGTGCAGAGGACGAAGACAACAGCGATGGCGGCGCTGCGAAGCGCTCCGGCGTTGTTTGTCTCGGCGGAGATGAAGAGCAGGTCATGGCGGAGCTTCTAGAGAGGGAAAAGGGGGCGCGGGGTCCGCGGTGGCTTTGGAAACGGCGGTGGCGCGCTCAAGACCGGCTCAGCCATGGGGAGGAACGAGAGAGGGAGACGAGGGGAGAGTGAACGAGGGGTCTGGGGGGTGCGTGGCGTCTCCGGCGGCGTCCAGGGAGAAGCGTCAAGCAGGAGGTGGCTGGGGTGCGTGGTCGCGCGTGCCCCTGCCTCTTGGCGCGAGGAAGGGGACGACTGGCGCTGGCCAGTTGGCTTGGCCGGCCTGCTGGCCCAGAACAGCTGGGCCGCCAGGTAAGTGGCCCAGGTAAAACTCTTTTTCATTTCTGTTTTTTGTTTTCCTTTTCTGTTATTTGTTTTGATTTAGTTTTAAACACTAAACCATTTTGCTTTCTTCTGATAATTTTGCAGGGACTAAAAGGGTTATTCCAAAGCCCCTCACAATTTCTCAGAATTATTGGACACATATTCAATATATAGCAAATACAAATCCAACGCAAATAGTTATTGCATTAGCTTCAAATGCCCAAAATAAATATTTATGAGCTCCTATAAATATTGGTTTGAATTTTACCTCTGGGCAATATTTTCAGAGAGAATAATGAACATTTTCTTGGACCTATTTGGAGCTATTCTTCTCTTGGTCATTTTCAAAAATGATTTCTGAGGCTTTCACATGTCCCCATTTCAAATTCATTGAAATTTAAACATGATTCACACATGACTAGCTAGCCCAGAGCAAACCAGAACTAGGGATGTGACATATTGGGATGCTTATGCCTTATAGCAAGTGTCGGAGTAAATACCCACGGGTAGCCTAACCGACTGCCCCTGGCTCTTCAAAAAATTATCAGGCCATTTGGGCCTTCAAGCATTTCAAGCATCGGGCCGCCTTCCCTGGCCGGCTACCTCTGAAGCCGACTCTCAGAAGGCGACCCAGCCTCAGCAACCTCCCCCCAAGATAACCACGGGATGGCCGACTCCGGGAAGCTGGCCATAGAGGATGCCGACTCCCAAGAGCCGGCCATGAAGAACACCGACTCCCCAGAGCCGGCCGCGGAGAGCGCCGACTCCAAGAAGCCGGCCAAGACCGCACCCACCAAAACTACACCCACATAACGGTGACAAGATAGGGTGTGGCGACAGTCCAGCCCACTACCCCCGAAGCCCGAGGTAGGCATGGCCACAGGACGCCGTACGGGACGGCCATCTCCCGTCCGGCTCGGCACTGTAGCCATGCTGGCCTCAACGTCACCCACGACAGACGCCAGTACGGCCCACGGGCGGCGGGCCCCTTTGGCCAGAGAGAGGCACAAAGGCGGCCCGGCCTCCCCCAGTCGGCCAAGGGTGTTGCCGGCCCCCGGAAGCCAGCTACCCCCTCCCTCGAAGCATGCGCCACATTAAGGAGACAAGACGAGGTAAGGCTACAGTGAGAGCCCTCGACGCGGCACAGTGTAGCCACGCTTACCTCAACGAAGCCCTCGTCATCAGGGACGAGGCTACAGTAAGCAGCCGCCGACAAGACCCTAGGCAGTGGGGCCAGCCTGTCGACCAAGAGGCCGGCAGCCGGCGGGACCCACCAGTCGGCGGGCCCCAACGACCGGCGGAGAAGTCGGCGAACGCAGACACTGACGACTGGGACCAGCGCCCAGCCGGATTACAATTGTACCCCCGGGGGATAGGCCTATATAAACCCCCCGGGGCACCCATGCAATGGGTTGGCTTCTTAGCATTACACACACACCGTAGAGAGAGGGAAGCAAGAGCTAGCCTTGCTCTTCTTCTCCCTTGAACCCAACAGCTCTAGGAGCATTTGTAGCTACTCTTTCTGATCTAGTGATCATGCGGAGACCCCGCAGAGCAGGACTAGGGGTGTTATCTCCTCGGAGAGCCCCGAACCTGGGTAAGATTCGCCGGCGTGCATGTCTTCGCCTCATCCCGTTTCCAGGCACCGGCGACGTCTTACTGGCACCCACCATGATAAGCCACCCATTGGCATATGTCGCACCTACCACCCGACATTTGGCGCCCACCATGCGGCCAGGTGCACCGTCGTCCAGAGACCTGTTCTGGACGGGAACCCTCTTCCTCCCCCGCGAGCGCAGCCAGCCTGCTGCGCCGGATGGCGTTTGCCTCGACGCGCTGCAAGGCGTCGACGACGCCTACGCGGCGAGCTGCCTCGCCGATCTTCTCGGCGAGACTCGCATCTCCGACGAGCCTGCGTCCGACGCAAGCACGGACTACCCCGAGAGCCGCCTCGTCAGCCTCCTCGACCAGCTTCACGTCTCTAGCGAGCCTGCTATAGATGTGGAGTCGGTTGGCTCCACCAACCCGATGCTCGTCGACTCCGACACGGCATCGCTCGACGCGTACCCCTCTGACGTGGTGGTCTTCGACGATCCTCTCCCTCGAGCTGACAGTGGCAGCAGCGCTGTCACCGAAGTGTTGGTCATCAGCCACGTCGCCAACTCTGGCGAGAACGCCCACGACGCCCTGCAAGCGGCGATGCGCGACCTCTCCGTCCCCATCCCGGCCGACGCCGACGCCGAGACCCTTGAGGCACGTCGCCTCGCCCTCGTCGCGGAGGGCCAGAAGATAGCCTCCATGAGACGCCTCACTGAGGCCCACCAGTGTGAAGTCGACTGCGCCGCCTTCGGTACGCCGCCGCCTAGTGGGCCGAGCCGAGTCGGCTTTGTCCAGAAGCGCGGCGCGGCTATAGCTAGCATGCTGGGGGCAGATCGCCCCGTCTACGCCACCCCGCTCGAGAATCTGCGAGCCGCTCAGGTGGCCGCTGAAGAGCTAAATGGGCTGGGAGCCGATGAGCTCCCCTACATGACAAGACGGATCCAGCAGCTGATCGACGCGGCTGCAGAACGACATGAAGCCGGCGCCCGCGCTGATAGTCATCCCCCGCGCCGAGAGCACGCCGTGAGGTCCCGCTCGCCGACTGCGAGCGGCGCCCCCTAGAAGAAAGACAAGGAGCCGGCTGCTAGCCGCAGCCGGACTCGTATCACCATCGAGCGCGACGCGGAAGGCCGCCCTCGGGCGGTGGAGCGCCACGGAAACCTGCCTCCTCCCCCGCCTCGAAGAGAGAGACGCCTCACCCCGCCGCCCGTCACGCACCCGACTCTTGGTGACCTACTAGGCCGCCGAGAAGGAGTCGGCGAGAATGACGCCCGCCATCGGATCGACCGCCTCGCTCGATCCCTGCCATTAGAAGAAGAAGACGATGTCGGCCCGCCATGCTTTGGCCCCCGCATCCGTGACGAGCCCTTCCCCAAAGGGTTCTCGCTCCCCAGAGACACGCCCAAGTACAACGACTCAGCGAAGCCGGAAGATTGGCTCATCGACTACTCCACTGCTGTCAGCATAGCCAACGGCAATCGACGCATCGCCGTGAAGTACGTCCCCCTCATGCTGCAAGGCACGGCGTGCACCTGGCTCAACAGCCTCAAGCCCTACAGTATCGACAGCTGGCTGGACTTCATGGAAGTCTTCGTCCGCAACTTCACCAGCACGTACAAGCGACCTCCCAAGCCTCGCCAGCTCTCCCTATCCTGTGTTACGGCGACTCAGACTTGGTGGTCCAGCAGTCGTCTGGTGACTGGGACGCCAAGGACGCGAACATGGCGAGCTATCGATTCCTCGTCCAGCAGATCAGCGGGTACTTCGAAGGGTGCGAGTTCCTTCACGTGCCAAGGGCCGACAACGACCAAACAGATGCCCTAGCACGGATCGGCTCCACCCGACAAGCCATACCGACTGGCGTCTCCCTCCAGCGCCTCCTCAAGCCGTCCATCAAGCCGTCTCCAGAGTCGGACTCTATCTTTGTACCGCCTGTGCCAGATGCAGCCGGATCCGACTGGAGGAACCCCGCAGGCGGCACGGGGACTTCGACAACTGGCCCGGGGACTGCCGTAGACGCACCCGGCCCGGGGACTTCAGAACCCGGCCCGGGGACTGTAGCAGTCGGCCTGGGGACTGCAGCAACGCAAGAAGCGGTGGCCGACTCCAATTCCACGCCACCCAACCCACCCACCCGAGTCATGGTGGCTACACTAACAGAAGAAGAAGTCACAGCTCCATCATGGGCCCAGCCCATCCTCAAGTTCCTAGTCAGCAGGGAGCTGCCGGCTGATGAGATCTCAGCAAGACTAGTGCAACGACGAGCCGGAGCATATGCAATAGTCAACAGAGAGCTTGTGAAGCGCAGCGTCACTGGAGCCGTCCAGCGTTGTGTCGAGCCAGAAAAAGGAGTGGCAATCCTCAAGGATATCCACCAAGGCGAATGCGGCCACCACGCAGCCTCAAGATCACTTGTGGCCAAGGCTTTCCGCCATGGTTTCTTTTGGCCGACTGCCTTGGAAGATGCCAAAGAGATAGTCAAGAGCTGCAGAGGGTGCCAAGTCTTCAGTTCCAAGCAACACCTGCCGACTTCTGCACTCAAGACCATTCCCCTCACCTGGCCCTTTGCCGTCTGGGGACTGGACATGGTGGGCCCTTTGAAGACAGCCCTCAGCGGCTTGACACACCTGCTTGTCGCCGTGGACATGTTCACCAAGTGGATCGAAGCGAAGCCGATCAAGAAGCTGAATGAGCCGACTGCCGTGACATTCATCACTGACATCACTAGTCGGTACGGCGTGCCGCACAGCATCATCACCGACAACGGCATGAACTTTGCCAAAGGAGCACTCGCACGTTTCTGCGCGACGCAGGGCATCCGACTGGACTTAGCGTCCGTTGCCCACCCGCAGTCAAACGGCCAGGTCGAGCGAGCAAATGGACTCATCCTCTCCGGCATCAAGCACCGACTGGTTGTACCACTGGAGCGATCGGCTGTCCTCTGGAGTCTGCACACTACACCCAACAAGTCAACCGGCTTCACTCCGTTCTTCCTTGTATATGGTGCCGAGGCTGTCATCCCAACCGACATCGAGTTCGAATCGCCTCGGGTCACCATGTACATGGAGGCGGAGGCCAAGGAAGCAACAGAAGACGGCGTCGACCTACTAGAAGAAGGCTGGCTGTTAGCACTCAGCCGGTCCGCCATCTACCAGCAAGGGCTGCGCCGCTACCACAACCACAAGGTCAAGCCAAGATCCTTCCAAGAGGGCGACCTTGTGCTCCGGCTGATCCAGCGAACAGTCGGCCAGCACAAGCTCTCGGCCCCTTAGGAAGGCCCCTTCGTCATCAGCAAGGCACTAGGCAACGACTCCTACTACTTGATCGACGCGCAAAAACCAAGAGCACGCAAGAAAGATGACTCCGGCAAGGAGTCGGAGCGAACGTGGAACGTGAACCTCCTGAGAAGATTTTACAGTTGAAAGCAGTATGTATCATGCTACCCTTTTGTATTAAGTACGAACCAACAGGCCCCCCGAACAGTACTCGGGGACTGCCTTCATTTATCTATGAATGACGAGTGTCATATCCATGAGTGGATTATTACATTTGATTTCTTGTCTGGCACCGGGTTCGACTAGTCGGCTCGGGGACTGGCCACCTTGAGCTATATTAAAAGTTCTACCTGAAGTCAGACAAGTAGTGTGCCGGCTCCCGAATCCTCTCTTGTTGAAAGTCGCAGCTCGAAGAACCGACTGTCCGACTAGCAAGAGCCAAGGCAGAAAGGATGCCCACACGAAAAACGGCTAAGGACTAACGAACTTATATAGCAAAAAGACGGCCTCCAACCACGCTTGCCGGCTGTCAGAACAGCCGGCTGGCCGGCTTCATAAACACTTAGCTCTAATCCAACAAAGCTAGAGTACTTGCCCTCCCAATGGGCCAAGCACTCCTCCAGCCACAGATTGCAGAGCAACTGTTTGACTGGGGAGGCGGCAACCAAGGGAGGGCGGCAAAGGAAACAGCAGAAGGATGAAAAGCAAAGAACGAGGAAAAGCGAAACGCATGCATAAGTCATATATACATATAAAGCCCCCAACAGGCCGGCAATCGACATAGTTCGAATAAACCCCTAGTGGGTGGAATTGTGCAGACTTAACAGAATATTGTTCCAAAAGTGACACGACAGGAAAACGAAAGATAGCAGACTAGACTAAGGCGCGGTGCGGGAGCCAGGCTGGTCGGTGGAGATGGCGTCGCGGGCTGAAGGAGTGGCCGGCTGGCGGGTCTCGGCTTGGTCACCACCGGTGGCAGGCGACGCACCCGCGCGTGACGTGGTACTGGAGGCGTGGTCAGGCTGAGGCTGGTCGGCCACTCCACCATCCGGCTAGGCGTCTTCACCCTCCTCCTCCTCCTCCTCGCCCTCATCGCTGGAGTCGATCTCCTCCGCTGAGTCTTCACCGTCCGCCGGGTTCAGCCCGAACCACTCCTCCGGCTGGGCGACACCGTTGTCATCTACCTCGGGGGTGAAGACGCTGGTGTCAGTGTAGTCGGCGATCGCCGAAGCCCGCCGGATGATAGCCGGCCGCGCCGGCTCCAGCTCCGTGCCAGCTGGTCCAGACTCAGGCCGGGGTACCAGGCCTTGACGAACTCCAGCACCCGCCTGGCGCCGGACCGAGCCGCCGAGGCCTTCCAGGCTTCAAAGCGGCCAACTGCCACCTCCAGCCAGTCGGCAGTCCGACTGGGGGTGCGAGGAACCACTTCGCCGGGCCAGAGGGCGGCCAATACTTGCGCCCCGGCACGCTGAAGCCGGCGAAGCAGTCGGTGAGCCGGCTGGAGACGGGCCTGGATCGCCAAGAGCTGCTCCTCCAGCGAGCGGCCCGCGTTTGGTGCAATCTCGATGCCAGCCTGCCTTCGTGCTTGGTGGCGGGCTTCGATGATCTGGCTGGCGGCGGTAGAGTAGCCAGGGAAGTACTCTGTGCAAGAAAGAAAGAGAAAGAAGAGAAAACACCAAGTCAGAAAACGAGCCAAAAGCGGCAGACGGCAAGAAAGGACGAAGAAGTAGGCGGCTTACCGTCAACCAGATCTTCGATCTGGCCATAGCCATTGATCAGAGTCTGCCTTGCTTCAGCTCAGCCAGCCGCTTCTGTCTCGTACTCAGCCTGGAGGGCGGCTTCGCGGTCCTGCACCGCCTTCAGAGCCGCCTTGTGTCCCTCCTCCTGGTCGACCAACCTCTTGGCCAGGCGGTCATGTTCGTGCACCAAGGCGGCAAGCTCGGCCTCCTTGGCACGAAGGGCAGTCTGAAACTCTCCAAGCTGTGCCCTCAGACCGGCGTTGGCCGCTACAGGGACGGCAGAAAAAGAAGAAACAATAAGAGGAAGTCGTCAAGGAAGATCCGACCCGACTGCTCAGCAGTCGGCCCGAATCTCGGGGACTACACCCAGTGGGTGCGCTGACGCGCCCCCACGTGAGATAAAGAACAAAGCACTTACCCCGGCTCTTAGTTAGGTCGGCGGTCTTCTGGGTCAGCTCCCGAGCCCGGGAGTTGAAGGCAGCCGCGCGAAGATTGTGGTAGTCCTGCAAGACAGGCAGAAGATCGAAGTAAGAACAAGAATAGCAAAGCCAAATCCACTAAGAAGTTCCAAGCCGCCTGCTCAGCAGCCGACTCGGAACTCGGGGACTACACCCAGTGGGTGCGCTGACGCACCCCCACGGAAGAAACCAAGATCAAGAAGAAGCAAGATAAGAAGACTAACCCGGATGGCCGCCCGCGTCGCAAGGAATTCGTCGGTGTATCGCCTCAGCGCCGTAGCCTGGGCCTGGAGCCGGGTTCGGACGTCCTGCGCGGCCACGTTGATCACGGCCGTCCCTCCGCCTGGCGTCCACCCTGAGGTGGCGCTGGCTACCTCCACATCCTGGGCCGACGAGCTGGAGCCCGCGGCTGGCCGCGGCTCCGACGCAGCCTTCTATGGCTCTGAGGCAGCCTTCCCCGCGCGCCGGCTCGGCGGCATCCGGACCGCCAGCTCAGTCCTCGCGGCCGGCTCGCCACCCGCCGACTGCGCAGGTGCCAGATCAGACCCGGCCGCCTTGAGTCGCCCCAGTTGGCGGGGTCGGCACCGGCGCCCTCTCCAGGATGACGACGTCGTCATCCCTCTCCAGCCCCGGCTGGTCACCGCCGGCTTCTTCTGACGGGGGCTCCGGGGCCCCAGGCGCTGCGACGTGTAGTGGGGTGACCAACAAGGCCTCCTCCGCCATCGCCGCAGCTGCAGCCTCCGCTTGGGCCTTGGCTACGGCGTCGGCGCGCGCCTTCGCCGCCTCGTCCTCCTGCGCCGCCTGGGCGGCGGCCGCCTTCCGTGCCTCCGCCTCCCGCGCCTCCCGCTCCTCCCGCACCTCCCGCGCGTTCCATTCCGTCGCCGCCTGAAGGTCGGCACGGGGGTCCACGCGGCGAGTGGTGCTCCCAGATCTCCTCGGCGACTGAACGACGGAGGCGGCAGCCGCCCGCTCGAGCGACAATGGAGCTCTGGTTGTTTGAAGAAAAAGACAAGGATTCAGGAACCACCAGAGAAAAGAAAGAAAAAAAGAGTACACGAAGGAGTTTGAACATACGCTGACACCGTCTGTAGTTTCTTCACCGCCTTGCGGAAGCGAGCCGCCTTCGCGGCCGCCTCCTCCCGCCTGGTCGCCGCCGCCCCGCCCCGGCGCTTCTTTCGTCCGACTGCTGAACAAACCCTGCGCGGCACGACACTTTTGCCCGCCTACCCGAGCAGGTGGCGCGGCGGAGGAACCCGTGCCGCGGCCAGACGCCGGCTGACTGCGCGGGACGACTTCGGCCTCGTCATCGTCTGGCCAGTCATCGAAGCTGACTCCATGACCGGAGCCGCCTGCTTTGCCGCCGGCTTGGCCACCACCCGGCTCGGTGTTGTCGTCCATAGCAGCTGCCCCCAAGTCGGGGTCCTCCAGATCGTGCTCCGTCCGGTCGGGGACGAATCGGCGCTCCGCGTCCGACCCGCGGGCAGGCCGAAGAAGAGGGCTCTGTCGAAAACAAGCCGACTAGTCAGAGTCGGCCAAAAGGAACTCGGCGACAAAACCGAGAAAAGAGAAAGAGACAAGGAGAACATACCGTAGGCGGTGGATTGGCTCGGCAATATGGCTCCTTGCCGAACTGCCACTCTGCGGAGATTTTGCAGTTCGCAAGGTAGTTCACCATATATGCTACCTCGTCGTGCGGCATGTCCTTGGTACACATCCGGCTCAGATCGAGCTGGCCGCTCATCTGATAGATCAGATGAGGGCGGCTCTAGAGCGGGAGTACCCGGCGCGTGACGAAGGCGGCCAGCAGGTCGGGCCCCGACAAGCCCTCCGACTGGATCATCACTCGCACTCGGGCGATGGCTGCGTTTCCAGACGGCGTCAGCGTCACGGCCCGGTAGGACCACTGGGGCCGCCTGCCTGCCGGTGGGCCGGCTAAGTAAGCCGGGAGATTGACGTAGTCACCCTGCGGGGCGACGTTCCACACGTAGAAGTACGACTTTTGCCATAGCTTCACCGACTGGATCAGCGTGATGACGGGGAAGGGGTTGTCGGCAGCCACCCTCCGCATCGCGATGAAGGCGCCACTCTGAGCCGGCACGCCTTGCATGCGCGTGCCTAGCTTGGACTAGAAGAACTCCCCCTAGAGATCGAGGGTCGGGAGGACGCCGAGGTATCCTTCGCACAGGGTGACGAAGGCAGACAGCAGCACCACCGTGTTTGGGGGGAGGTGGTGCGGCTGGAGGTGGTAGAACTCGAGCCAAGAGCAGAAGAAAGCGCTCACGGGCAGGCCGATGCCGCGCAAGAAGTGTGAGCGGAAGACTACCAGCTCGCCTTCCCGCGGCTCCGGCGTAATCTCCTTCGCCGGCGCGAGACGGACCTCCACCTTGTCCGTGCCGGGCAGCCGCCGCGTCTTGCGGAGGAATTCGACGTGATCCTCGTGGACGTTGGAGCCGTCCCAATCCCCGCCATACTGCATCGTGGCTTGGGGCTGGCGAGAACGAGCGCGGCGGCAGAGGAGCGAGTGGTGGAAGAGCGCGGCGGCGAGGCGCTGTTGCAAGAAACGGCAGGAGGAAGAAGATGGTGGAAAGAGGAGGAGCGTGCGAGAGCCTGCCGCTCTCCCTCTCCCCCTACATATAGCTTCGCGAGGTGAAGCCGGGGAGGCTGGACGTGGGGTGAGACGTGGGATTAACTGCACCCACTCCCCCCACGCCTCACGATTATTACGCCCTAAAGGCGTGCCGAAACCGCCGCAGGGAGACGTGCGGGCGGTTTCGGGCTATAGAGGATCCACGCCTTGGCCCGGGCGTGGGCGTGGCGGGCCCCCGCCCTGCGGCGACGTCCCGTCATGCACGTGGGCTGGCAGGCTTTTTAGCCAAGAGAGGCCACGTGGTTCGTAGGCGGCAAGTGGCCGACCCGCGGCCCGGTGCACGCGCCGGCGAGCTCCCGCCCTCCGACTCCAGAATTTTTGGCCAAGACGGCGCGCCTAACCAAAGACGGCTCCCAGCTGCCGGCTTGTCAAGATAGGAAGCTGATCGACCTTCTCGACTCCTACCCAACCTCGAAGCCCAATCAGCTTCGAGGACTACTGTCGGAGTAAATAGCCACGGGTAGCCTAACCGACTGCCCCTGGCTCTTCAAAAAATTATCAGGCCATTTGGGCCTTCAAGCATTTCAAGCATCGGGCCGCCTTCCCTGGCCGGCTACCTCTGAAGCCGACTCTCAGAAGGCGACCCAGCCTCAGCAACCTCCCCCCAAGATAACCACGAGATGGCCGACTCCGGGAAGCCGACCATAGAGGATGCCGACTCCCCAGAGCCGGCCATGAAGAACGCCGACTCCAAGAAGCCGGCCAAGACCGCACCCACCAAAACTACACCCACATAACGGTGACAAGACAGGGTGTGGCCACAGTGCAGCCCACTACCCCCGAAACCCGAGGTAGGCATGGCCACATGACGTCGTACGGGACGGCCATCTCCCATCCGGCTCGGCACTGTAGCCATGCTGGCCTCAACGTCACCCATGACAGACGCCAGTACGGCCCACGGGCGGCGGGCCCCTTTAGCCAGAGAGAGGCGCGAAGGCGGCCCGGCCTCCCCCAGTCGGCCAAGGGTGTAGCCGGCCCCCGGAAGCCGGCTACCCCCTCCCTTGAAGCATGTGCCACATTAAGGAGACAAGACGAGGTAAGGCTACAGTGAGAGCCCTCGAGGCGGCACACTGTAGCCACGCTTACCTCAATGAAGCCCTCGTCATCAGGGACGAGGCTACAGTAAGCAGCCGCCGACAAGACCCTAGGCAGTGGGGCCGGTCTGTTGACCAAGAGGCCGGCAGCCGGCGGGACCCACCAGTCGGCGGGCCCCAACGACCGGCGGAGAAGTCGGCGAACGCAGACACTGACGATTGGGACCAGCGCCCAGCCGGATTACAATTGTACCCCCGGGGGGCAGGCCTATATAAACCCCCCGGGGCACCCATGCAAAGGGTTGGCTTCTTAGCATTACACACACACCCTAGAGAGAGGGAAGCAAGAGCTAGCCTTGCTCTTCTTCTCCCTTGAACCCAACAGATCTAGGAGCATTTGTAGCTACTCTTTTTGAGCTAGTGATCATGCGGAGACCCCGCAGAGGAGGACTAGGGGTGCTATCTCCTCGGAGAGCCCTGAACCTGGGTAAGATTCGCCGGCGTGCATGTCATCGCCTCATCCCGTTTCCAGGCACCGGCGACGTCTTACTGGCACCCACCATGATAAGCCACCCGTTGGCATATGTCGCACCTACCACCCGACAGCAAGGGCTTCCATCTCTCTTCAGGAGTAGATAAACAACAGATCAAATAGTAAAATAGCCCAGGTAGACAAGGAGCTAATAAAAGCACTTACTATGTCGGCGGGATTGTAGTAGGACAATCCATCACGGAAGTATCTACGGGCAAAGTCCTCCGCTGTCCCTTGATAGATGCCAACCAGAGCCGCTCCAAAGGCTGCCTGGTCAAAGAAAGTCTCCTAAATAGTTCGTGAAGAGTCGTCGGCCCCATTGAACTCACAGAATAGATTAGGGCATTGCCAAAGTGGTTGGACTCCTCGGTTTATTGCCGTGGTCATAATTCAATTATGGTCAGGGGAGTGCTTGTCAACTTGAACTACTAGTTTCGTTTCCTCGGTACTCTCCTCTAAGGTCGCACCTTGTGAACTCCAGCTGTAACGTCTCTTTGGGGCTCCATATCGAATAGAGGGAGTCTGGACCGAACTGGCTCTAGCAGCGGGATGTCGTCTATATAAAACCATTCGGTTGGCCAAAGATTGGCATCCTTTTGGGGTGTGCATGATGGGTATTTGGTCCCCTCAGTTTGGCAAACTTCGGCTGCCCCGACCTTATATAATTTCTCCACAGGGGAATGGGGCATCACATACAAATACTTTTGCCACATCCCGAAGTGTGCCTCGTATCTGAGGTCTCTCGCAAAGGGCAACATACCCCACGATATGTAAAATTGAGTTGGGGGTAAGGTGATGAAGTTGCTGCCCGAAGAATTCTAGCAGACCCCAAAAGAAAGGGTGAATGGGAAACCCTAAACCACGCAGTAAGAAGGAAACAAAGCATACCCTCTCGCCCTCTCGAAGGGACGCGTGATTCTCTACATACACTTGACAATTCATGGATGTCAATCCTGCGCGGGTCACTATCAGATCTAAATCTGGCACGTATCCTTCCTTGGCTAGTCAATCCAGGTGAAGGCGGGAGACGGCACAACTGCCCCAATCGCCTTTGACAGGGCCGTGAGGGCACCTCGAAGAACCTACGCCGCTTGCCATATCTCAGGGATAGACTGGGTGTTGGCGTGGAGCCGGCGATCTATGTGGCAGGGTTGCCCTTTGTTGGTCCAGTGAGGGGGTGCACGCGACGTAAAGAGCAATACAGCAAGAAGTGTGCCTCACAGGATGGTTTTTACCCAGGTTCGGGCCACTGAGAAGCGCAAAACCCTACTCCTACTTTGGTTTATTGATGGGGTTTTTGCGCAAGCACGCGGAGCGCTCTCCCCCGGCATGTCACAAGGATAGGGCATCTGCACGAGCATGTATGTGTGACGTTGCATGGGGTTCGAACCATTGTAAAGGTTGCCATGGCCCTCCTTTTATAGTTCAAGGGGCTACCACAATGGTAAAAGTGTCTTTACAGGGTGATTAGACGGAAACACATGTATCATACCTAACTCTGCTAGTTACAACAAAACTCATTGAATGCATCGCTAGGTGTCATGAGGAGGAGGAGCCCCGCCAAGGCTACCGCACCGCTTGCTCATTTGCCTCCTATTATCTTGACACACCATTAGACGGGTGTCCATAAAGGTAATCTTCCCCTAGTGAGCCGCCACATGCTCCAAAAGCTTCACTTAACTGCCTGCGAGCTCGACACGTCATCGTTGGGTGACAACCTGCTTGGGGAGGTGGAGCGCTGGTGCTCTGGCGTTGGCCTGTTGGGCCTTCATCTTGTTGGGCTCGGCTCGCCGGAAAGAGCCGTCTTCAACTTTGTGGTTTTTTCTTGGTCTTCTTAATGCGCTACTTGATCTCACGAAGAGCCGCACTTTTAGCTTGGGTTGTTTCCCGCCAAGGCCTCTTACCGGGGGTGCTACTATCATCCATGCATAAGTCCTGGGCACTAAGGGCCTCGTACTTAGAGCAATGACAGGAGCCCACGGACCTAGGCCATACACGCATCCGAGGCGTCGTTGGGCAGCCCCATAAACATGCACAAACACACGTGGCGATAAACAACTGCCATAATCATGACGGTTTCCTGCTGACGCATGTTTAATTCATGCATTAACCGCGGGTCATGGGAGGGTGCGCCGCTCCCGCGATTGCTCAACATGACGCGCCTGTGAGGGGCGTGGCTGGGCAGGGCAGTGAAGGGCAGCCCCCTCACGTGTTCCCCATAAAAAGGTAACCGTGAAGTGGCGCTGCTCATCACTCCTGTTCCCCTTCCGCTCCCTCTTCCTCCTCTCGCCTAGAAATAAACTGTATTCCCTGCTGCCGCCACAGACCCAGTTCGACCCCAGGCCCCGGTGTTTCCCTCTTCCCCCTTTCCTGAGCTCCTAATGACGTCGAAGGTAGCCACTCTGATGGGAAAGAAAGCGGCCAAACCGCTCGACACCAAGGCGAAGAAGAGGAGGCAGGAACTGGATGAGTTGGAGAGGCAGAGGCAGGAGAATATTTTCTTGGATACGGTGTCATTGTCCTCCGATACCCTGGTCGAGAGGTACGCGTATATGTGGGGGAGGGGGACTGGGGATCACAAAGCCCCACTGTCATTATTGATGGCCCCGTGAAGCCAGCTGATTCCTATCCCTTCTTCTGTGCTTATATCTACTGCGGTTTGTCGCCCCCATACTCAGGTTTCTTTCACGAAATGATGGCCACCTTTGGGTTTAGACTGCTGGACTTTACCTCCAATGACATGATATGTATGGCAGTCTTTCCTCATTTTTGTGAGAACTTTGTTGGGATCACACCCAACATGGATCTATTCCGCCATTTATTCGTCCTCCGTGTTAAGGATAAGTCACTATCTGGAAGCGTGACATGGTTCCCGGGGGAGGGGGGAAGGACCAAAGGGATTATAACCCTGGAAAGCTCCACGACAAGTGGGACGAGTGGAGTGGACACTGGTGTTGGATCTAGGAGAACGACTTCCCGACCTTCTGCCAGCCACGGACAGAGAGGATTGAGCGCAACAAGGACTGGAAGAAGTACGGGCCCATCGAGAAGAAGCGCCGCCTAGAATTTAATAAGATTGCTCGCCTGAAGGATGCTGGCCTGACCATAGAGATGGTTGGAGCTGACTTCCCACGGTGGCGCATCGCCCCATTGCAGTAGAGGAATAGGTTTGCCTGGGATTATCAGAATGGCGCTGACTGGATGCGGCTATAACCTGGACGCGGCAATAACTTGATGGTGATGGGACATGCTTGGCTGTGCCAGCAGTTGTTTCGGAAGCTTGGCACATTCTGTCGGTGTACTAGGAACGGGGGTCCCTAGACTTGCCTACCTGCGGCCCATGGCGTGGCTCCACTAACAGCCTGGTATGGCCCATCTCCACCAACAAACACTTAAGACCCTCGCGAGGGGCCAAGCCTTGCGAGGTGGGCGACACAAGACCTCCTCAGGGGCAGCCTCACTAGGCTGGCTCGCGAGGAGCGGAGAGATCAAGGAGAGGGGCACCTCGTGAGGTTCCCATGACGTCAGCCATGACGACCAAGGCCAGGCGGTCGCCAGCGGGCGCAGAGTACTGGTTTCCTCTTTGGTGCTAAAGAAGCAGGCGCAGGCGAGGAGTCCCAAGGAATCAGGCAAAGGTTTCCATATTGGTGCAACCAGACAAGGACCAGCACGACGGCAGGATGGAGGTCATCGCGGATCCCATGACGGCGTCACCGCCAGAGCCTTTGGCACGCGAAGACCACCTTTTGTCAGGATAGCTTGTACTATCTGCCCCCCTTCAAATTGGCCGTTGTGGGATCCCTTCCTGCCTAATATTTGGGAAGAGGACCCGGCCCTCTATAAATAGGACTAGCCACCACCGTAGAAGGCAACTGATGTTGGATCAGATCCATTCCATCCACACACGCAAAAGCTCACCGAGCTCAAGAACACCTCTCCTCAGGAGGTAGTTCTTCCCTTGTACTTGTTCATCCTAGCCTACAAGGCAATCCACCACACCACACTTGAGTAGGGTATTACACCATGTCGGTGGCCCGAACCAGTATAAACTCTTGTGTCCCTTGTTCCTCGGGTTCGGCGAGCTAGGCTTTGAGATCGTGGTGAGAGAGTGAGCTAGGGGGAGAGAAATCTTCGTGCGCACCCCAGAGTTCGAACCTCAAGGGTTTTGCCGGAACCCGTAATCCGACATTTGGCACGCCAGGTAGGGGGTGCGCTGAGGCCTTTCTTCCATCAACCGATCCGACAACACCCCGCAGTGCCGATGTCCGGTGACCGGAGGACCAACGCCGACCACTGGGCAGCTTGGCCAGTCAGGGTGGTACAGTCGGCCCAAGAAGACCTCAACTCCGTGCTCCAAGCGGCCCGCGCACCGTCGAATGCCGCGGGGCGCGGGCAACGTGGTCCGACGCCTTCCACCCTTACCCCACGGCGCGTGCTGGCCGCCGCAAGGGCCTCGAGCTATGCCAATGCATGGCGATGGCGCCGCACACCCGACGGGAGCAAGCAAACATGACAACCGCACTCATAGTGGCGCGGGAGCTGCTGCGGTGCTGGCTGGCAGAGAGCGGCCGCGATGCATTGTTTGAGCGTGTCGCTGAGCTATTGGACGCCGCAACCAAGGGTACGCCACCTTTCTGTTCCTTACCTATGCCTCAAGTTGTGGCCGGATCGCACGGTGGGTCTCGCCGCGCCCACATGCTCCCAGGCGCACCAGGAGGGTTCATCAGCGTCGACGCGGCCAGCGGTGCCGGGCACCCGGCCGCACCTGTGCTTCCCCCAATGGGCGCAGTCACGAACGTTGCCCCCCGCGGCCCCAGCGAGATGCCACCCTACCAGCCCTAAGGCGGCGCGCTGCGCCCGGCGGCATGAAGCGCGGGGCGTCTCGGCGGGGGTTCCGGGACAGCGGCTCCGGAGGCCTATGTGCCCCGCATGATGGACCGAGAGTACACGCCGGAGGATCACTCCGGCTCGTTCCTCGGGCCGGGTTGGGAAGAGGAGATGCTGGAAGTTGAGGCCTTCCAGGAGCCACTCAGGAGCCTCGTCAACCCCACCGACGACAACAACCGCAGGGTGCCGCTAATCTCTCAGGAGCAGGCTTACGCTAACCCTGAGTTGCAGGTGGATCAGGTCACAGCGGCGGACGATTACCCCAGCGCGGCAACCTCACTTCCGCCAGGGGAAGCACACTGGGGGCTGCATGGGAGGGGCGTGGAGCAAGGCCCCTCTCCGCATCGCACGAAGCAAGGCGCCGCCCGGAGGTAGGTCCTCTGTCGGGGAGGCACCAGCGAGCCTTCCCCCGGGCAGAGGGCCCGTGGACGCCAAGGGCGCCGCTAGCATCCCCTTTGACCCTTGGCATCGTCCTGGTTTCTGGACGCCCCAACGGTGGTCGAGGGCGGCGCAAGGCGGGGCCCTCGTCTGGCGATATGAAGCAAGGCTCGCACTTGTGAAGGTCTCTGCCAGTGACACTCTCACGTAATAATGAGTCTGGCTGTACATGCCCCGGAGTCTCCGGAGAGCCGCCCTCGAGCCTCGGGGGCTCCCGCCCATGTCCTAGTGGAAGCACCATGCTCCGTGCTGGCCGTCGACACTATCGCCCAATGACTAGTTGGTCAGTGGATACGTGCTGTCGGTCCATCCTTGTGCGCAATGCAGGATCGAGTCTTGGCCTTGCGCCTTCTTTTTAACCCGTAATCCGACATTTGGCGCGCCAGGTAGGGGGTGCGCTGAAGTTCGCCTTTTCGCCGGCACCGCCTCCCCGTCTCGTCCCCATGGCCGGCGTTGCTCCTCCGACTGGGTCAATGTACGGCCACGACGACGCTAGGGGGCTCAGAGCTTTTACCCCGCCTTGCGGCGGGTGCAGTGGCCGCCCAAGTTCAAGCCGAAGATGCCACAGCGCTATGACGAAGCGGCGGATCCGGCGGGCTTCCTGCTAGCGTACGAGGAGGCTGTCTTGGAAGCTGGAGGCAATGACAAGGTCATGGCCAACTCGTTTCCCATGGCCCTCGCTGCACACCGCGCGCTTGGCTGCTCACCCTCCCAGTCTCCTCTGTGGCCTTTTGGGAGGAGCTGCGCGGCCTTTTCATCGCACGCTTTGTGGCACCGGCGCCTATCACCGTCGCAGCCCTCCTCGGCAGCTCGCATGTGCCACCCTCGGACCGTCACACCAAGTAGTTCTGCCGCCAGATCTGCGCCGCCTCTGTGCATCAAGGAGTTCCTTCAGGATGGGCGGCGCCCAAGGCCGACCTCACCTTCGACTCGGGGGATCACCCCGTCACCACTGCCAGCTCGCGCAGGCTCCCAATGCTTTGCATGCCCACCATCTGCAACGTAGCCGTCACCAAGACCCTCATTGACGGCTGGGCCGGCCTTAACATGCTCTCCGTGGAAGCTTTCGGCTTGCTTCACGTGCCGCATGAACGGCTCCGTCCCACCAAGCCCTCCTCCGAAGTCGGCAGCGGCTCCACCAGCCTCCTATGGCATATCCGCCTTCCTGTGACCTTCGGCACTCGCGATACCTACCACACTGAGCTGATCGACTTTGACATCGCCCGCATCAGCCTCCCATAAAACGCCATCCTTGGGTACCCGGCCCTGGATTAGTTTATGGCGGCGACCCATCCAGCCTACAACCTTATGAAGATGCCTGGGAGCAACGGCATCCTAACCGTGGCGGGGGACACCAAGGAGGCTCTGACGGCACTCAAGCTTGCCTTCAAGGCCGACGCGGCAGCACGCCCAGCCGACGAGGCCACCCCCGGAGCTAAGGAGGTCGCGCTGGCTAAGAAGAAGCACTTGTTCACTCAAGATCAAGCCGAAATGAAGCATGTACCGGTCGATGAAGGTGGACCTTCAGGAGCCACCTTCACCATAGGCGCCAACCTCGACCCAGATTAAGAGGAGGTATTGGTGAAGTTCTTACGCGCGAACAAGGAGGTATTCGCCTGGGAACCCAAGCAGCTGGTAGGGGTCCCGGGGGGGGTAATCAAGCATCACTTAAGGGTGTTCCCCACTGTGCGCCCTGTGAAGCAGAAGGCACGGCGACAGTCCACGGAGAAGTAGTCCTTCATCGTCCAGGAAACCTGCAAGCTGTAGGCAGCAGGTGTCATTCGCGAGGTCCGGTACCCGGAGTGGCTGGCGAACCCCGTCGTCGTACCAAAGAAAGGCGGGAAGGAGCGCATGTGTATCGACTTCACCAACCTCAACAAGGCATGTCCCCAAGACCCGTTCATGCTTCCGCGAATCGACTAGATCATTAACTCCACCGCGGAGTGTGACCTGCTATGTTTCCTGGACGCGTGCTCGGACTACCACTAGATCAAGATGGCAGTGGAGGATGTGGAGAAGACGGCTTTCCTGACCCCGTGCGGGGTATACTGCTACACTTGCATGCCGTTCGGGCTGCGCAATGCGGGGGCGACCTTGCAACGGCTGCACATCACCCTGGGTCAGCAGCTCGGGAGAAACGCTAAAGCCTACGTCGACGACATTATGGTAAAATCCTGGGAGGCAAGAACCCATATTTAGGACCTGGAGGAGACCTTCGCAAGCCTGCGCCAGGTGGACCTGCAACTTAACCCAGAGAAGTGCGTGTTCGACATTCCCTCCAGCAAGCTGCTGGGCTTCCTCGTGTCCCACAGGGGGATTAAGGCTAACCTGGAGAAGGTCAACGCAATAGAAGTGATGAGTCCACCGCAAACTCTCAAGGAAATGCAGAAGCTCGCGGGCTGCATGACCTCGCTGGGGCGCTTCATCTCCAAGCTGGGGGAGCACCCTGCCATTCTTCAAGCTGATGAAGAAGAAGGGCCCATTAGAATGGACCCTAGACACCGACCTGGCGTTTCAAGACCCCAAGAGATACCTGAACAGCCCTCCAGTGATGGTGGCGCCTCGTCCCCTCGAGCCCCTAGTGCTTTACTTAGCCGCCAACCCCACTCCGCCAGCGCGGCGCTGGTGGCGGTTCAGGAAGAGCGCCAGGCCAAGAATCCGCCGCGCCATGCCGCACTTTCGTCCGGGGTGACGCAACACCAAGACGGCGCCGCAAGGGCTGCAACAACGACGGCGAACGGTCAGGCCCAGCAACACGGTGTCCTCGGGCCTGCAGGGGCACCAACGGATGACCAGGCTCCTGAGGTCCCATCACCTCAAGAAACGCTCCAACCTCCGGCAGCCGCAGGCTCCATCAATGCTCCCGCCCTCGTCGAGCACCCAGTGTACATCGTCAGCATGGTGCTGCGGGACGCGAGGGAACTGTATCCCATGCCGCAGAAACATCTGCTCGCGCTCCTGGTGGCCTCACGCAAGCTGCGCCAATACTTCCAAGGACACCCGATCAAGGTCGTCTCAGCCAATCCGTTGGAGTGGGTGCTCCGGAGCCCCAATGCCGCGGGAAGAGTTGTCGAGTGGAACATCGAGCTATAGGCATTTCAACTCGAGTTCAGCACAACCAGGGTCAACAAGGGGGCCACCCTCGCTGACTTCGTGGCCGAGTGGACCGACGCCCGGGAACCTGACGTCGGCGAGAGGCGATCCCTCTCGCCGGGAAGTGAAGCACCTTATGGTTGGGTCATGTATTTCGACGGCACCTTCGCACGCCAAGGCACAGGGGCAGGAGCCGTGCTCGTCTCGCCCACTCAAGACAAGCTCTACTACGCTGTGCAGCTCTGCTTCCAGCCGGGCGAGAAGGTCTCCAACAACATTGCGTAGTACGAGGGGTTGATCGCCGGCTTCAAGGCATTGGCGGCCTTGGGAGTGAAGCATCTCACCATCAAGGGCGACTCCTAGCTCCTCGTCAACTTCTCTAACAAGGTTTACGAGCCAAGGGACGAGCACATGTAAGCATACCTCGCGGAGGTGCGCAAGATGGAGAAGCAATTCTTGGGTCGGGAACTGCAGCATGTACCGCGTTGCACCAACAAAGAGGCCAACAAGATCGCCAAGAGGGCGTCGAAGCGCCTGCCCCAAGAACCCGACGTCTTCGAGGAGCGAATCTTCAAGCCCTCGGCGGCTCCCCCTGCTACTGAACTCGTACTTCCTCAGGAGGAGCTCCCCGCGCCACCAACCTCAGGGGGCCCCGCCCGTGGCCCGACTTCAGGGGCTCGCCCGCTCCTGGCGTTCGAGCCCAAGGAGGGGTGCTGAACTAAAGAGTTCAGGGCATACTTGGTGCGGGGGATGCTGCCAGAGAAGGAGGAGGATGCGGAGCATGTGGCCCGGCAAGCCATGGCATACTCCATCCAAGATGGTGAGCTCTACAGAAAACGGCCGAATGATGTTTCCTTACGTTGTATCTCTAGGAAGCAAGGTGGCGATCTATTAGCTGACATACACGGCGGAGATTGTGGGCACCACTCATCATCGCGCACCCTGGTTCGCAAGGTGTTCCGCAGCGGGTTCTACTGGCCCACGACACTCAACGACACAGCCGAGCTAGTGAAATCTCGCGAGGCCTGCCGATTCCACGCCAAGCAGATCCACCAACCAGCTCAGGGCCTCCAGACTATCTTGCTCTCATGGCCCTTCGCGGAATGGGGGCTGGATATCCTAGGCACGTTCCCTCGAGCGCCTGGCGGCTACTGCTACCTCTATGTGACCATCGACAAGCACACCAAATGGGCGGAGGTGGAGGCCGTCCGCACCATCCCAGGCGGGTCCGCAGCTAAGTTCGTCACGGGCCTTGTGAGCCGTTTTGGGGTCCCTAATCGCATCATCACCGACAACGGCTCGCAGTTCACTAGCAATCTCTTCAAGACATATTGTGCTAACCTTGGAATGCAGATATGCTATGCCTCAGTAGCACACCCCAGGAGCAATGGCCCGGTCGAGCGCGCCAACGCGGAGGTCCTGAGAGGCCTCAAGACCAGAACCTTAGAGAAAAAAGCTCGAGGCCTGCGATAGGGGATGGCACGACGAGCTCCAGTCCGTGCTATGGTCCATCCGCACCACGCCACCAAACCAACCGGCGAGACCCCGTTCTTACTCGTCTACGGAGCTCAAGCAGTCCTCCCTCGTGAGGTCAAGCATCACTCCACGTGGGTCCTGGCGTTCGACGAAGCGCACCAGGATGCCATGCGGGGGATGGACCCCGTGCTGGGGGAGGAGCGCCGCCGCCAAGCATCGCTCCGAGCGGCAAGGAACCAGCAGGCGCTGTGACGGTATCACTGCCGCAGAGTCCGCTCTAGGACGCTCGAGGTGGGCGATCTCGTCCTAAGGAGGGTGCTCTCAAGGGAAGGGATGCATAAGCTCTCACCCATGTGGGAGGGCCCGTTTAGGATTGCCCACATCTCCAGGCCTTGCGTCGTGCGCCTAGAGATGCAGGACAGGATCCCCATCCAGAACGCCTGGAACATTCAGCACCTCCGGAAGTTCTACCGATGAAGCAAGGCCCAGTGCCTATGAATGTCTCCGCCCGTGACACTTTGACGTAATAATGAGTGGGGCTATACACGCCCCGGAGTCTCTGGAGTGCCGCCCTCGGGCCATGGGGGCTCCCTCCCACGTCCTAGTGGCAGCACTTAGCTCCGCGCTGGTAAGAAGACTAGACTTGGTGCCGGACACGGCTGTTCATTTGCTTTCCGTAATTGGCTCGCCCGTCATTAATGGAAATTTGAATTCTGGTGTTTCTCGTTGGCTTGGTTCGATTCCCTTTTCTCTCTGTTTCTTCCCTCAGTTCTTTGTTTTAACCGGCACTCTCCCTCGCACGCCTCGCGAGGGGGCTGGACAGGTGCGCGCGTAAGCGCTTCCCCTGGTCTTCACGAGGCACTCTCCTTCGAGCTCACAACTGCCGCAGCCCCCTTTTTAAGTCTGTGACCCATGGGTACCGCGACGTGGTGCGCTGGGCCATGACCGGCCACGCCTAGGGCCCCGAGCAAGGAAGAATAAGGGCTTCTTAATGAATTTTTGCAGTATCTCAACGCCCCTCCCCCAGGTCCGCAGCAGGGAGGTCTCATCAGGTGCTGGGAGATGCGCACCTCACGAGGTGGAAACTGCTTCAGACACATCGAGCTAAGTTATCTTTACATGCCTACGTAAACCACTGATGCCACAGCACAACTCAGAAGAGATAAACATAGCAAAAGGCAGGAGAAGCGTTACGGTTCATCATACGCCCCCGCGGGGCCCCATACTTGTTTCATGCGATGCAGGAGTAAGAAAAAAAGGGAAATAGGCAAAAGCGGCCCCTACACCCGCGGCCACTCCCGAGAATCAGCTCCCAGCACTCCTCCAAACTCAGCCAGAGCCCTCCTCGCGCTTCACTGGGGCGCGACGACGGGACGACCCGCCACCGTCCTCGAAGCGAGAACGGCGACGGGGCGGTTGGTCGTAGCCACCGCTGCTGGATATTTCGCCGGTGGAGGAGCCGCCGGTACTGGACGAGTCGCGGCCATCATCGAGGGCGAGCTCGCCCTCTTCCTCATCGCGGCTGTCGCCAATGCCAAGCACTCTGTCACCGTCGTTGTCTTCAGGGCAGCACCCACCGCGGCGACCATATTCCCCGAACACCCTCATGAAGAGGGTCGCGGCACCGTCGTCCTTGAAGTGGAGGGTGCACCGCCTGCCCAGGCCGCGCGCAGGGGCAAACGTCTGCCCGCCGCGGGCCAGGGCTATTTTCCCCGCGATGGAGATCTCCACCGCGACCCACGAGGCCTTGCTACAGCTGCCGTTCGCCTGTAGCCAGAGGCCGCCGGGACCCGATGTCACCAGCTCTCCGGCAAAGGAGCACGGAAGCTCGAGCAAGGTGCTGGTTGGGTTCTCCGACCACACAATGAACTCCGGCAGTACCCCTGCCGAGTGGAAGCGTGGCCGAGGAGGCCTAGCGACCATGGCGCGCCTCCCCTCGTCGACGGGACCGCCACGCCCCAAGCGGCTTCCACCAGGAGGAGAAACACCGCCTCGGATGCCCGGAGCGGCACCAGACCCTGAAGAGACTCGTTGTAACACCCCGGACGTAACTTTCCATATTTGTAACTCCAACTCTTGCCGTTTTCGGCTATGTGTTATGATATTCCCTCCGTGGTCATGTTTTGTCTTTCATTTTGCATTTTGTTCATGTCGTGCATCGCATATCATGTCATCATGCGCATCTCATTTGCATACGTGTTCGTCTCATGCATCTGAGCATTTTCCCCGTTGTCCGTTTTGCAATCCGACACTCCCACGTGCACCGGCACACCCCACTTGTTTCTTTTCGTGAGCGAGTGTTGAACATTCTCGGAATGGACCGAGGCTTGCCAAGTGGCCTTGGTACACCACCGGTAGACCACCTGTCAAGTTTCGTTCCATTTGGAGGTCCTTTGATGCTCCAACGGTTAACCGGGTAACCGCAAAGTCCTTTTATGTGTTGCAGAAAACCCCCCCTCCAAAACAGCCTAAAACCCCTCTATGTCTCTTCCATGCTCTAGGTCGTTCGATCACGATCGTGTGGGCGAAAACCGTGCCTCATTTGGACTCTCCTAGCTCCCTATGCCTATAAAAACACCCTCCCCGTCCAAATCCCGGATCAAACCCTAGCAAAAATCACCCCGCCGCCACCGGAGGTGGCCACTCCGGGCGGCCGCTTCGCCGCCGCCGCGCCAGACCAATGGGACGCTGACACGTGGCACCCCGCGCCCACATCGCCGCCGGCCCGCCGGGGCCCGTGCGGGGCCGTCCCGGCCCGCTCCTCCCGCGCAGCCGCCCGGGC